>NC_034192.2:19454584-19754584 GCF_002021735.2 Oncorhynchus kisutch
CAGATCACTTGGCCCTACACATGAAGCGCCACCAAAACTAAACACACACACACACGCTACGGCCACCTGAAGCATCACCCGAACTGAGGGACATCATCCTGAAGCCCCCAAAATGCATTGCACCGCACTGCATAAGGGCTGCGGATGGACTGCCTGACTGACGGACTTATCCTCCTTTTCAAAACTCCTTATCACTAAATATTTGACACCATCTACAACGATACAATGATCAAAATGTCTGCTCCTGACGTCACTACTATCGGGAGATATGGACTTTCAAAGAGATAGCGGGCCATGGACGCCAGCCTCCAATTGAACCCACGTAATAATGGATGTATGCCTGTCTGTCTGTATATATAGTTGCGTATAGTGTGTCGTTGTGTGTGTTTCTGAAAAAGCAAAGAATTGATTGACATTTATACTTGACTATTATTATTATTTTTTTTACACATCTGCAGTTGAGATTTCATTCCAATCATGACCATGTTGGATAATACTTTCAAGTCACATGAGCTTTCTTATATGGTAACATATATCTTCGTGACAAATCAACAGAATACTCTGGAAAACGCCGTTGGACATCGTCTTACATTCATAACAACTCGTTTCTATTCGGGTTCCTGAGAGCCTGGAGCGTTTAGCCATGTTTATTATTCTTTCTGTAACCACGGAGACAAACCTCTTTGATAGGGGCTCGCAACAACATTACCCTGCATCTTATTTGCAGTTTCATCTTTAAGAGTTTGTCTAACAGTTCATGCATGTATTATAACTTCTTATTTTGATTATTATGTTTTAATGTTAATTAGTCTCGTCCTGCGACCTCACTATTTATGTATAATAATTACGGAGTTGAATTTACTACAGCTCAAAAGACAATAGTTAACCACATTACCTTGAAATTAGAATCGTCCCCATGCAGATTTTGATATTTACAAATCAGTTTTTTTTATTATGTATTGTAGCCTGATAAGAGTTGAACTAGTGTGTGTGCCAAACGATTAGAGAACATGCTTCATACAGGTTATCATGTTGAAAGATATTGGCAGCAGGATATGAGACAATGCCCAACCCCTCCATGGTCACCTTTATTACACTATTAGTCAGTCACAGTAATGATTCATTAACATAATGATGCTGGATGGACACTTTTTTACATGTTTTTTTAAAACACGAGGGCACATAGAGTACATTCATACATATTGGTCGAAGCAGTGGACATACATTTAGGGGTTAAGCCTAATTCTGGACAAAAAAAAAACGAAATGAATGGAGAATCTCCATTGGTGTCCAGGGAACTTTCCCTTTCTGCTGTCAGTTGTTTTCACCTGTCAGATATGATTGGCTGACCTTTGGCCTTTGATAGTTGTAAGGCTGGCAACTGTTTACCCTAAGTTGCCCTTACACCCATGTAATAACTGTAGTAAAGGGTTTAAATCATATCAGTTTGGGCAAATGCCCAGTTGGTTTTATACTCTGTGTCTGTCATTCTTCCTTTCTGAATGGAGTCTGTCTCTCCTCTCTTATGACCTTATCAATGTTTAGACCATTAAGCATTCTTCCAGCCAGTACTGTCGGCTACCTTTCTCTAGCCTTCCCACTAAGTACTGAGTTTCTGTACCTATTGTTGAACATGGAGGGACGAATTCCTGCCCCCCCCCCCCCCCCCCCCCCCCCCCCCCCCCCCCCCCCTAGTGGATGTACATTCAACAAGGCGGACTTCCTCTCTGGGTGGAGCGCAACGACAATGTGGACAAAAGTGCGCGCTGCCCCAAAAGAACAGACTCAGTCCTTGCACATGCACGCATGTCGATCGACAGAGTGACGCTTGAAGCAACCTTAAGCCTAGCCCTAGTCTAAAAAAAGCACTTTGAATGGAGGTTGTTCATGAAGCAAGTTTTTTTTAGTTGAGCACTCGGAGTAGGCTTAATCTGGGTCCGGGAAACCATCTAGGAGTATTCAACACTTATGATGCATTTCCGTCTTTCTGACAGAGAGACTGTTTTGTTTTTAACTCACTGAATGACTAAAGCACTTCCTTCACTCTAGGAACAAGTTCTCTGCGTTAACTTCCTTCAATGAGAGGGAGCTATGATGAATCACTGTATATACTTTCATTTTTGAATAGAAGACTTAAGTTGTGAATATGTTTTCTCTAGTATAGGATATTTTTGCTATGAACAAAAGGGGATTCTAGGTTGGTGTTTAATGGCTGGTTATTCATTTGGACACCTATTGTGTTCTGTACGACTTCTTTTGTGTATTTCATTCATTTTTTTTGTTTGTGCAAAATCCTGAAAGTGAATAAAGAGATTACAACTAGAGACAGTATGTTTTCCTGTTGATGTTTTGAGGTGGGCCTTTCGTAAATGTTTTACGCTAGGTATGACTTTCTGTTCGTTATCTTAGAGCTATCTGCGATGAGATAGGCGGAGTGACTCTCAGTAACATTCACATGGAATGACTGACAGCATCCAAACCTGACATCAGAAATAGGGTAAGTAGTTATTTGGACTTCCACTTTCATGAAAAACATCTTAATTCAGAGTATTACAGCTATAGGCTACATTAGAAAGAAAGCAGTGTTTGTAGAAATACAACATACAGATACACAGTTATCTAGTCCACATGACAGAGAAGCATCGGCATCCGTAAAACCCTAATACATTGCTTTGAATGAAATGTCTTCCTATAGCATTCTGAGTGATGTGCCTGTGCACTGCTGAGTATGACCAAAGGGCAGGTTTGTCTTCAATCACTTGTTAGAAAAATAGTTTTTCAACTAATGGTCACATAAAGAGCATAACTTAAAAGGTGAGATTTGAACCTTGGCCTACAATTTCCATGCCCCCGCGGAAATCTAATTAACTTAATAAGAAATCCCCATCAAAGTCTGTTTAAGATAGAGATTTTTTGCGTGGGCTGTGTCTCAATCTACCACATCCAATCCATATCGCCCTTCTGCATCTGCGGTGAAAGGTGGCAGTGTTAGAGCGGTGTTTGTCAGATCATGAGACATCCCGAAGATTGGTCTGTAGCGTCCATACTGTTTGGCCTACTATTATGACCCCTCTGTGGAAAGCTGAGACTCTAATGAACACTAAGGTATTCTCAGTTTTGCTCTGGGATGCCCACAATACTCATCTTAAAGTCCCTGGATCCAGTTTAAAAAATGAATGGTAGTACAGTGGATTTGGAAAGTATTCAGACCCCTTCCCTTTTCCCCCATTTTGTTAAGTTACAGCCTTATTCTAAAATGAATTAAATAAAAATGTTCCTCATCAATCTACACACAATACCCCATAATGACAAAGCGGAAACCATTTTTGCAAATTTATTACCAATTTAAAACAAAAATTCTTTATTGACATAAGTATTCAGACCTTTTGCTATGAGACTCAAAATTTAGCTCAGGTGCATCCTGTTTCCATTGATCATCCTTGAGATGTTTCTACAACTTGATTGGAATCCACTTGTGGTAAATTCAATTGATTGGACATGATTTGGAAAGGCACACACCTGTCTATATAAGGTCTCACAGTTGATAGTGCAAGTCAGAACAAAAACCAAGCCATGAGTTCGAAGGAATTGTCGGTAGAGCTCAGAGACAGGATTGTGTCGAGGCACAGATCTGTGGAATGGTACCAAAAAATGGCTGCAGCATTGAAGGTCCCCAAGAACACAGTGGCCTCCATCATTCTTAAATGGAAGAAGTTTGGAACCACCAAAACGCTTCCTAAAACTGAGCAATTGGAGAGAAGGGCCTTGTTAAGGGAGGTGACCAATATCCTGATGGGCACTCTGACAGAGCTCCAGAGTTCCTCTGTGGAGATGGGAGAGCCTTCCAGAAGGACAACCATCTCTGCAGTACTCCACCAATCAGGCCTTTGTGGTAGAGTGGCCAGACGGAAGCCATTCCTCAGTAAAAGGCACATGACAGCCCGTTTGGAGTCAGCCAAAGAGCACCTAAAGATTCTCTGAACATGAGAAACAAAATGTTCTGGTCTGATGAAACCAAGATTGAACTCTTTGGCCTGAATGCCAAGTGTCGCGTCTGGAGGAAACTTGGCACCATCCCTACGGTGAAGCATGGTGGTGGCAGCTTCATGCTGTGGGGATGTTTTTCAGCGGCAGGGACTGGGAGACTAGTCAGGATCGAGTGAAAGAACAGAACAAAGTACAGAGAGATCATTGAAGAAAACCTGCTCCAGAGTGCTCAGGACCTCAGACTGGTGCGAAGGTTCACCTTCCAACAGGACTTCCCGAATGCACTGTATACAGTGGGGCAAAAAAGTATTTAGTCAGCCACCAATTGTGCAAGTTCTCCCACTTAAAAAGATGAGAGAGGCCTGTAATTTCATCATAGGCACACTTCAACTATGACAGACAAAATGAGAGAAAAAATCCAGAAAATCACATTTTAGGATTTTTAATGAATTTATTAGCAAATTATGGTGGAAAATCAGTATTTGGTCAATAACAAAAGTTTATCTCAATACTTTGTTATATACCCTTTGTTGGCAATGACAGAGGTCAAACATTTTCTGTAAGTCTTCACAAGTTTTTCACACACTGTTGCTGGTATTTTGGCCCATTCCTCCATGCAGATCTCCTCTAGAGCAGTGATGTTTTGGGGCTGTTGCTGGGCAACATGGACTTTCAACTCCCTCCAAGGATTTTCTATGGGGTTGAGATCTGGAGACTGGCTAGGCCACTCCAGGACCTTGAAATGCTTCTTACAAAACCACTCCTTCGTTGCCTGGGCGGTATGTTTAGGATCATTGTCATGCTGAAAGACCCAGCCACGTTTCATCTTCAATGCCCTTGCTGATGGAAGGAGGTTTTCACTCAAAATCTCATGATACATGGCCCCATTCATTCTTTCCTTTACACGGCTCACGACTCGTCCTGGTCCCTTTGCAGAAAAACAGCCCCAAAGCATGATGTTTCCACCCCCATGCTTCACAGTAGGTATGGTGTTCTTTGGATGCCACTCAGCATTCTTTGTCCTCCAAACACGACGAGTTGAGTTTTTACCAAAAAGTTATATTTTGGTTTCATCTGACCATATGACATTCTCCCAAGCTTCTTCTGGATCATCCGAATGCTCTCTAGCAAACTTCAGACGGGCCTGGACATGTACCTGCTTAAGCAGGGTGACACGTCTGGCACTGCCACACCAAACTGGAAGTCCAACTAGCTTGGAAAGACATTACCGTGCAGTACCGAAGAGCCCTTACTGCTGCTCGATCATCCTATTTTTCTAACTTGAGGAAAATAAGAACAATCCGAAATTCCTTTTTGATACTGTCGCAAAGCTAACTAAAACGCAGCATTCCCCAAGAGAGGATGGCTTTCACTTTAGCAGTGATAAATTCATGAACTTCTTTGAGGAAAAGATCATGATTATTAGAAAGCAAATTACGGACTCCTCTTTAAATCTGCGTATTCCTTCAAAGCTCAGTTGTCCTGAGTCTGCACAACTCTGCCAGGACCTAGGATCAAGTGTTTTAGTACTATATCTCTTGACACAATTATGAAAATAATCATGGCCTCTAAACCTTCAAGCTGCATACTGGACCCTATTCCAACTAAACTACTGAAAGAGCTGCTTCCTGTGCTTGGCCCTCCTATGTTGAACATAATAAACGGCTCTCTATCCACCGGATGTGTACCAAATTCACTAAAAGTGGCAGTAATAAAGCCTCTCTTGAAAAAGCCAAACCTTGACCCAGAAAATATAAAAAACTATCGGCCTATATCGAATCTTCCATTCCTCTCAAAATTTTTAGAAAAGGATGTTGCGCAGCAACTCACTGCCTTCCTGAAGACAAACAATGTATACGAAATGCTTCAGTCTGGTTTTAGACCCCATCATAGCACTGAGACTGCACTTGTGGAGGTGGTAAATGACCTTTTAATGGCATCAGACCGAGGCTCTGCATCTGTCCTTGTGCTCCTAGACCTTAGTGCTGCTTTTGATACCATCGATCACCACATTCTTTTGGAGAGATTGGAAACCCAAATTGGTCTACACAGACAAGTTCTGGCCTAGTCTAGATCTTATCTGTCGGAAAGATATCAGTTTGTCTCTGTGAATGGTTTGTCCTCTGACAAATCAACTGTAAATTTCGGTGTTCCTCAAGGTTCCGTTTTAGGACCACTATTGTTTTCACTATATATTTTACCTCTTGGGGATGTCATTCGAAAACATAATGTTAACTTTCACTGCTATGCGGATGACACACAGCTGTACATTTCAATGAAACATGGTGAAGCCCCAAAATTGCCCTCGCTAGAAGCATGTGTTTCAGACATAAGGAAGTGGATGGCTGCAAACTTTCTACTTTTAAACTCGGACAAAACAGAGATGCTTGTTCTAGGTCCCAAGAAACAAAGAGATCTTCTGTTGAATCTGACAATTAATCTTAATGGTTGTACAGTCGTCTCAAATAAAACTGTGAAGGACCTCGGCGTTACTCTGGACCCTGATCTCTCTTTTGAAGAACATATCAAGACCATTTCAAGGACAGCTTTTTTCCATCTACGTAACATTGCAAAAATCAGAAACTTTCTGTCCAAAAATGATGCAGAAAAATTTATCCATGCTTTTGTCACTTCTAGGTTCTAAGTACTGCAATGCTCTACTTTCCGGCTACCCGGATAAAGCACTAAATAAATCCTGACTAGAACCAAAAATTTGATCATATTACTCCAGTGTTAGCCTCCCTACACTGGCTTCCTGTCAAAGCAAGGGCTGATTTCAAGGTTTTACTGCTAACCTACAAAGCATTACATGGGCTTGCTATTACCTATCTCTCTGATTTGGTCCTACCGTACATACCTACACGTACGCTACGGTCACAAGACGCATGCCTCCTAATTGTCCCTAGAATTTCTAAGCAAACAGCTGGAGGCAGGGCTTTCTCCTATAGAGCTCCATTTTTATGGAACGGTCTGCCTACCCATGTCAGAGACGCAAACTCGGTCTCAACCTTTAAGTCTTTACTGAAGACTCATCTCTTCAGTGGGTCATATGATTGAGTGTAGTCTGGCCCAGGAGTGGGAAGGTGAACGGAAAGGCTCTGGAGCAACGAACCACCCTTGCCGTTTCTGCCTGGCCGGTTCCCCTCTTTCCACTGGGATTCTCTGCCTCTAACCCTATTACAGGGGCTGAGTCACTGGCTTACTGGGGCTCTCTCATACCGTCCCTGGGAGGGGTGCGTCACCTGAGTGGGTTGAGTCACTAATGTGATCATCCTGTCTGGGTTGGCGCCCCCCCCTTGGGTTGTGCCGTGGCGGAGATCTTTGTGGGCTATACTCAGCCTTGTCTCGGGATGGTAAGTTGGTGGTTGAAGATATCCCTCTAGTGATGTGGGGGCTGTGCTTTGGCAAAGTGGGTGGGGTTATATCCTTCCTGTTTGGCCCTGTCCGGGGGTGTCCTCTGACGGGGCCACAGTGTCAACTGACCCCTCCTGTCTCAGCCTCCAGTATTTATGCTGCAGTAGTTTATGTGTCGGGGGGCTAGGGTCAGTTTGTTATATCTGGAGTACTTCTCCTGTCCTATTCGGTGTCCTGTGTGAATTTAAGTGTGCTCTCTCTAATTCTCTCCTTCTTTCTCTCTCTCGGAGGACCTGAGTCCTTGGACCATGCCTCAGGACTACCTGACATGATGACTCCTTGCTGTCCCCAGTCCACCTGGCCGTGCTGCTGCTCCAGTTTCAACTGTTCTGCCTTATTATTATTGGACCATGCTGGTCATTTATGAACATTTGAACATCTTGGCCATGTTCTGTTATAATCTCCACCCGGCACAGCCAGAAGAGGACTGGCCACCCCACATAGCCTGGTTCCTCTCTAGGTTTCTTCCTAGGTTTTGGCCTTTCTATGGAGTTTTTCCTAGCCACCGTGCTTCTACACCTGCATTGCTTGCTGTTTGGGGTTTTAGGCTGGGTTTCTGAAGGGCTATATAAATTAATTTGATTTTTGCGTAGTGTGTAGTGTGTTACTGATGGTAGGCTTTGTTACTTTGGTCCCAGCTCTCTGCAGGTCATTCACTAGGTCCCCCCCGTGTTGTTCTGGGATTTTTGCTCACCGTTCTTGTGATCATTTTGACCCCACGGGGTGAGATCTTGTGTGGAGCCCCAGATCGAGGGAGATTATCAGTGGTCTTGTATGTCTTCCATTTCCTAATAATTGCTCCCACAGTTGATCTCTTTAAACCAAGCTGCTTACCTATTGCAGATTCAGTCTTCCCAGCCTGGTGCAGGTCTACAATTTTGTTTCTGGTGTTCTTGACAGCTCTTTGGTCTTGGCCATAGTGGAGTTTGGAGTGTGACTGTTTGAAGTTGTGGACAGGTGTCGTTTATACTGATAACAAGTTCAAACAGCTGCCATTAATACAGGTAACGAGTGGTGGACAGAGGAGCCTCTTAAAGAAGAAATAAATTCATTAAAAATCCTACAATGTGATTTTCTGGATTTTTTTCTCATTTTGTCTGTCATAGTTGAAGTGTACCTATGATGAAAATTACAGGCCTCTCTCATCTTTTTAAGTGGGAGAACTTGCACAATTGGTGGCTGACTAAATACTTTTTTGCCCCACTGTATATGTGAATAGTTTAGTGTTTAAAATAAGGGAATAAATACATGTAAAAAAGTAAATAAAATAGTTGATTGATCTTTGTTATATCTCTCAGATATGCAGTAGGACAGACACTTCAGAACAAACTTCCTTTACATTTTTGGGGGACTATCTGTTGTTCCATGTAGTGAATCTGTTATTCAATGCGTTTCTATTGGCTAATAGCTGTAATGCCAAATTCAATGTTTCATCCAATATTTTTTTTTGTATATATATTTTTGTATACCTTGAAAAAAAAAAAAATAGCTAAATATTCCTTGGTATGACCATCTTAAAACAATTCCATATGTTAGCTTAGAACCCCTCCTCCAGCGTAGAAAGGTCTTTGACGCTAGAGAGATATTATTAAGAGAAGGTTATTGATGGTTTTTAACTTATCGGGGTAAAACACAGAGTGAATAATTGTCTCAACATTGACTTTTACACTGTTATCGCCCAGGTAGATTCCAGATTCTTTATTGTCTCTGGCCTGCGTGTTCCAACTGGTGAAAGGAGAGATTGCAAACAGGTCTGTGGAGCTTTGGAACACAAAAGCCCTGAATGAAAAGGCTGCAACTGCGGAGGAGAGAGCGGAGAATAGACAGGAGGGTGGAGTCCCTCCCTTCAGTTAGCTGCTGACATGAAAAATTATAATTATGTTGATGTCAAGATCATTCATAGCAGGGATCCTGAACACGATCACTGGTGATTACCAAAGGCGGGCTACGCCCTGTTGTTAAAGGGAGAGAGAGAGAATGTGTGTGTGTAAGCTGTGGAATTGTACAGAAAGACACTTATCTTAAGTTTCAAAAAGAAGGGCACGTAATTCTGTCTCCAGTGCCTTTAGGCCAAAAGACTGCAGCGTCAACTAGCACAGTAAATATAGGGTTCATAGGTTTAAGCTTCTCCACCATTTGATACATACACTATCTTCCAAGAAAATAGAGACATTAAAAAGGTGTTTCTTTCCTCTAGCCAGGTTCCAGATCTGCTTGTACTGTTTTGCCAACTCGTGTTTGGTGCGACGGCCATAATGGTTGGCAATGCACCACAAACAGATCTGGGAGAGGCTATATTTTTTCCCCAGAAGAAAGGCACCATCTCCCTCCTCACATGGTGTACTTGACTGGAGGCCAGAGGCGTGGATAAAAAGCCTACAGGTTGATCTCTGTTCTGTTCATTCCAGAGTTCAGGGTGATTAGCACGGTAGTAAAGACCCATCCAGTCAAATCATGTCGAATTCCTGCCCCGTGAGAACTCTCTGGGGAACAAGCACTGAAACATACCGCTGCTTTCAGGAATAAGTCAGGTAGCTCATTTATAGTGCAATATGGAATACTAGACCTGGAATCAGAAAAGATGACCAACGTCGCCAGGGTTACTTAGAAGCAAGGAATCGTATAACATGTCTCGCTCAAAGGAACAGTTCCCATTCAGAAAAGCAGCCCCCGAGTCTCCCGAGGGGCACAGCGGTCTGAGGCACTGCATTGCAGTGCTGAGGCATCACTTCAGCCTCGGTTCGATCCCAGGCTATTGTCACAGTCGGGCCGTGTACGGGAGACCCATGAGGCGGCGCACAACTGGCCCAGCGTCGTCGGGGTTAGGGGAGGGTTTGGCTGGTATTTCCTTGTCTCATCGTGCTCTAGAGACTCCTTGTGGCATGCTTGCGCCTGCAAGTTGACTTCGGTCATAAGTTGGATGGCGTTTCCTCTGACGGCTGGCTTCTGGGTTAAGAGAGTAGTGTGTCAAGAAGCCGTGCTACTTAGCAGGGTTGTGTTTCAGAGGACGCAAGGCTCTCGACATTCGCCTCTCCTGAGTCCGTAGGGGAGTTGCAGTGATGAGACAAGACTGTAACTACCAATTGTATACCACAAAATGAAGGAGAAAAAGGGGTATAAAATATTTATATATTTTTAAAAGCAGCCCCAAGCTGCCAACCACAAAATAACCTCACATGACGTGACCCTGATAGAGAAAGAGGGTGAGAGCCTCAGAGGTGTCACATTTTAAAGGTGTGGTGTATCAAAGCACAACACAAAAGAAAAGACAAAAGCTATTCACAAATCATGAGCAGATGGCATGTGGGAATAGAGGCAGAGATATGTCAACTTTACCTCTCTATCATAGCAACCTGGTCGGTGTCCCAAATGGCATTCTATCCCCTATATAGTGAACTACTTTTGAAAATGGTGCCAATTTGGATGCATCCCAATTGAGTTAGGATCAGTATTTCTATTCAGGTGCGCTGACTCTTGTCGCTGAATAGGCAATAGTACAGGAAATAGAATAGGCAACTTGAATGAACACAACCCAACATGTTGAAGTATGCAAAGTAGACTGTTGAACAGTTCAACATGTCCGTGAATATGCAATGGTATTTAAGACATAGTCCTGAACTAAAAAGAGCAATTCAAATGTCGATTCTCAGTTAAGCATGTTTTTAGTCCATGACCAGTTTTATTCTGGGCCCAGGAAACAGGCCTCTAAGATTCTTTGCACTGTAAACAATTCTCACTACTTTACAGTGATGCAACCCCTCTGGTCCGTATCAAACTGGGTTGGGTTCCATGCATGTTTAAATGGTTTGTGTCGCCTACTCTGTCTGCCTCTATTAAATCATCATGTGTCAGGTACACTGTTAATGATTGGCCGACCTGTTGGCCAGTAAGACGCCATAAAACCTGGGTCTGTCAACCACCTGGTAGGATAACTCCCTCTCCAGCCGTACACAGACCATAAAACATCAACCTATCTGGAGAGCAAACAGGGAAGGGGTCAGCACAGGTCCACTCAGGGACGTACATTCACAAGTGCACATACATTGAAATTGTATTATTTGAGTTTCTGCCAACCAAAACCTCTGACATAGTGTCTGTTTCTGAGCATAAATATATATGTTCAGTTGAAGTTGGAAGTTTACATACACCTCAGCCAAATACATTTAATCCTAAATTGTTCACAATTCCTGACATTTAATCCTACGTATATACTGTACTCTATATCATCTACTGCATCTTTATGTAATACATGTATCACTAGCCACTTTAACTATGCCACTTTGTTTACATACTCATCTCATATGTATATACTGTACTCAATACCATCTACTGTATCTTGCCTATGCCGCTCTGTACCATCACTCATTCATATATCTTTATGTACGTATTCTTTATCCCCTTACACTTGTGTCTATAAGGTAGTAGTTTTGGAATTGTTAGCTAGATTACTTGTTGGTTATTACTGCATTGTCAGAACTAGAAGCACAAGCATTTCGCAACACTCGCATTAACATCTGCTAACCATGTGTATGTGACAAATACAATTTGATTTGATTTTAATACAAATTCCCTGTCTTAGGTCAGTTAGGATCACCACTTTATTTTAAGAATGTGAAATGTCAGAATAACAGTAGAGAGAATGATTTATTTCAGCTTTTATTTCTTTCATCACATTCCCAGTGGGTCAGAAGTTTACATACACTCAATTAGTATTTGGTAGCATTGCCTTTAAATTGTTTAACTTGGGCCAAATGTTTTGGGTGGCCTTCCACAAGCTTCCCACAATACGTTGGGTGAATTTTGGCCCATTCCTCCTGACAGAGCTGGTGTAAATGAGTCAGGTTTGTTGGCCTCCTTGCTTGAACACACCTTTTCAGTTCTGCCCACAAATTTTCTATGGGATTGAGGTCAGGGCTTTGTGATGGTCACTCCAATACCTTTACTTTGTTGTCTTTAGACCATTTTCCACAACTTTGGAAGTATGCTTGGGGTTATTGTCCATTTGGAAGACCTATTTGCAACCAAGCTTTAACATCTGATGTCTTGAGATGTTGCTTCAATATATCCACAGAATCTTCTTCCTCATGACGCCATCTATTTTGTGAAGTGCACCAGTCCCTCCTGCAGCAAAGAACCCCTGTGTGTAACGAACCTCATCCTCCTCTTCTGAGGAGGAGTAGCGAGAAGGATCGGAGGACCAATTTGAAGCGTGGTCAGTGTCCATAATGTTTATTTTAATACATGAACTGAACACTCCGAAATACAAAACAATAAACGTGAAATGAACGGAACAGTCCCGTGTGGTACGAACACTAACACGGAAGACAAACACCCACAACTCAAAAGTGAAACCCAGGCTACCTAAGTATGATTCTCAATCAGGGGCAACAATTGACAGCTGCCTCTGATTGAGAACCATACTAGGCCGAACTCAAAAACCAACATAGGAAAACAAACAGACTGCCCAACCAACTCACACCCTGACCATACTAAAACAAAGATATAATAACAGAACTAAGGTCAGAACGTGACAGTACCCCCCCCCCCCCCCCCCCCCTCAAAGGTGCGGACTCTGGCCCGCAAATCCTAAACCTGTAGGGGAGGGTCTGGGTGGGTGTCTGTCCGCGGTGGCGGCTCTGGCGCAGGACGTGGACCCCACTCCACCATAGTACTTCTCCACCTCCCTATTCACCTCCGTGGCCTCTTAAGAGCGGCGACCCTCGCCGCCGACCTCAGACTGGGGACCCTCGCCACGGGTCCCGAATGGACGGGAGATTCCGGCAGCGCCGGACAGACGGGAGACTCCGGCAGCTCCGGAGTGAAGGGCGATTCCGGCATCGCCGACGTGACAGGCGGCTCTGGCAGCTCCTGGCTGACTGACGGCTCTGGCAGCTCCATGCTGACTGACGGCTCTGGCAGCTCCATGCTGACTGACGGCTCTGGCAGCTCCATGCTGACTGACGGCTCTGGCAGCTCCTGGCTGACTGACGGCTCAGGACAGACTGACGGCTCTGGCGGCTCAGGACAGACTGGGGGCTCTGGCTGCTCAGGACAGACTGGGGGCTCTGGCAGCTCAGGACAGACGGGAGACTCTGGCAGCTCAGGACAGACGGGAGGCTCTGGCAGCTCAGGACAGACGGGAGGCTCTGGCAGCTCAGGACAGACGGGAGGCTCTGGCAGCTCAGGACAGACGGGAGGCTCTGGCAGCTCAGGACAGACGGGAGGCTCTGGCAGCTCAGGACAGACGGGAGGCTCTGGCAGCTCAGGACAGACGGGAGGCTCTGGCAGCTCAGGACAGACGGGAGGCTCTGGCAGCTCAGGACAGACGGGAGACTCTGGCAGCTCAGGACAGACGGGAGACTCTGGCAGCTCAGGACAGACGGGAGACTCTGGCAGCTCAGGACAGACGGGAGACTCTGGCAGCTCAGGACAGACGGGAGACTCTGGCAGCTCAGGACAGACGGGAGACTCTGGCAGCTCAGGACAGACGGGAGACTCTGGCAGCTCAGGACAGACGGGAGACTCTGGCAGCTCAGGACAGACGGGAGACTCTGGCAGCTCAGGACAGACGGGAGACTCTGGCAGCTCAGGACAGACGGGAGACTCTGGCAGCTCAGGACAGACGGGAGACTCTGGCAGCTCAGGACAGACGGGAGACTCTGGCAGCTCAGGACAGACGGGAGACTCTGGCAGCTCAGGACAGACGGGAGACTCTGGCAGCTCAGGACAGACGGGAGACTCTGGCAGCTCAGGACAGACGGGAGACTCTGGCAGCTCAGGACAGACGGGAGACTCTGGCAGCTCAGGACAGACGGGAGACTCTGGCAGCTCAGGACAGACGGGAGACTCTGGCAGCTCAGGACAGACGGGAGACTCTGGCAGCTCAGGACAGACGGGAGACTCTGGCAGCTCAGGACAGACGGGAGACTCTGGCAGCTCAGGACAGACGGGAGACTCTGGCAGCTCAGGACAGACGGGAGACTCTGGCAGCTCAGGACAGACGGGAGACTCTGGCAGCTCAGGACAGACGGGAGACTCTGGCAGCTCAGGACAGACGGGAGACTCTGGCAGCTCAGGACAGACGGGAGACTCTGGCAGCTCAGGACAGACGGGAGACTCTGTGTGGCCCCCCCAATACATTTTTGGGGCTGCCTCTCGGGCTTCCAGCTGTGCTGCCTCCTCATACCACCGCCTCTCGGCTTTCGCTGTGCCCATGGTCCCTTGCCGTCCAGAATCTCCTCCCAAGTCCAGGAGTCCTGCGATCGCTGCTGCTGCCCGTTACCACGCTGCTTGGTCCTTTGGTGGTGGGTGTTTCTGTAACAAACCTCGTCCTCCTCTTCTGAGGAGGAGAAGCGAGAAGGATAGGAGGACCAATTTGCGGCGTGGTCAGTGTCCATAATGTTTATTTTAATACATAAACTGAACACTCCGAAATAAAAAACAATAAACGTGAAATGAACGAAACAGTCCAGTGTGGTACGAACACTCAAAAACCAACATAGAAAAACAAACATAGACAGCCCACCCAACTCACGCCCTGACCCTACTAAAACAAAGATATAATAACAGAACTAAGTTCAGAACGTGGCACTGTGCTTCACCGTTGGGATGGTGTTCTTCGGCTTGCAATCCTCCCCCTTTTTCCTCCAAACATAACGATGGTCATTATGGCCAAACATCTCAGGTCATTATGGCCAAAGCTGAGCGGCCTTTCAGGTTATATCTATATTGGACTTGTTTTACTGTGGATAAAGATACTTTTGTACCGGTTTCCTCCAGCATCTTCACAAGGTCCTTTGCTGCCGTTCTGGGATTGATTTGCACTTTTCGCACCAAAGTACGTTCATCTCTAGGAGACAGAATGCGTCTCCTTCCTGAGTGGATGATGACTGCGTGGAGCCATGGTGTTTATACTTGCGTATTATTGTTTGTACAGATGAACGTGGTACCTTCAGGTGTTTGGAAATTGCTTCCAAGGATGAACCAGGCTTGTGGAAGTCAACAAAAAAAATCTGAGGTCTTGGCTGATTTCTTTTGGTTTTCCCATGATGTCAAGCAAAGAGCCTCTTAGTTTGAAGGTAGGCCTTGAAATATATCCATAGGTACACCTCCAATTGACTCAAATGATGTCAATTAGCCTATCAGAAGCTTCTAAAGCCATGACATCATTTTCTGGAATTTTCCAAGCTGTTTAAAGGCACAGTCAACTTAGTGTATGTCAACTTCTGACCCACTGGAATTGTGATACAGTGATTTACAAGTGAAATAATATGTCTGTAAACAATTGTTGGAAAAATTACTTGTGTCATGCACAAAGTAGATGTCCTAACCAACTTGTCAAAACTATAGTTTGTAATAAGACATTTGTGGAGTGGTTTTTAAAAAACGAGTTTTAATGATTCCAACCTAAGTGTATGTAAACTTCCGACTTCAACTGTATAACATGAGAGTTGGACAGAACAACTACTGGACAAAAAACATCTCCTGATGGTATCGTAACAGACAGCTTGACAGTCTGATGACTGAGATGAGGCAACCTTTGAGTTAGGACACACACACACACACACACACACAAACACACACGTGGGAGATGAGTGGCGGGACAGACAGTCAGCCAATTTCTATAGTGGGAGATTGCTGACAATATTGTTGTAAATTAAGACTTCCTGAAAGGGCAGAAACAGACAGGAGAGTTGTGGCTGCGTGTTAGACAGGTACTCAAGTACAATACAACAATAGTGTTGAAATATCGAAGCGTCATTCTCTGTAATAGGGCTCCCCCTTGTGGTTGGACATTGTACTCTCATGCAAGTTATTCCTCCCACTCTTTATCATAGGCGACTGTGCCAACAGTCACTCTTAACTGTCATACTTCTTCTTTTCAAATAATACTTACAGGCCAACATTTTCGCAGTACAATAGAATTGTGCAAAGCGCAACCAATACCGTAAACCTTACTATAATCTTGCAGTGTGATTTAATTAAAAACGTTTCTTCAACAATTTGTGAGGCACTTATTTAACTACAATTTATTAAACTGAGCTACACATAATTAGTCACTTCTTTATAAGGCACATTGTTGAAGAAAAGTTACGCAGACAGATTTTTACGAGGTTTATAGTCATTTTTGCACTTTGCACAATCCTTTGAGCCAGGTGAAACCAGCCTGATTGCTGCATTCACCATTCTATTTCACTTTATATAATGGTGAACACAGTGATCATGCTCGTTCCACCAGACTACAATTATTTTGCATTAGGAAAATGTCACCCTTTTAACTCTCAGTTGAGCAGTGAATTTCAAGCACAGATTCAACCACAAAGACCAGGGAGGTTTTCCAATGCCTCGCCAAGAAGGGTACCTATTGGTAGATGGGTAAAAAACATTTTTTACAGACAATGAATATCCCTTTGAGCACGGTGAAGTTAATAATTACACTTTGGATGGTGTATCAATACACCCAGTCCACTCAAAGATATAGGTGTCCTTCAAAAACTCAGTTGCCAGAGAGAAAGGAAACTGCTCAGGGACTTCATCATGAGGCCAATGGTGACTTTGAAACAGTTACAGAGTTTAATGGCTGTGATAGTAGAAACCTCAGGATTTATTAACAATACTAACCTAATTGACAGAGTGAAAAGAAGGAAGCCCGTACAGAATAAAATATTCCCAAAACATGCATCCTGTTTGCAATGAGGCAATAAAGTAATACTGTAAAAAATGTGGACAAATATACTTTTTGTCCTGAATACAAAGTGTTATGTTCGGGGCGAATACAACACATTACTGAACACTGCTCTCCATATTTTCAAGCATAGTGGTGGCTGCATCATGTTACGGGTATGCTTGTCATCATTAAGGACTGGGGAGTTTTTCAGGATTAAAAGAAACAGAATGGAGCTAAGCACAGGCAAAATACTATAGGAACCTGGTTCAGTCTGCTTTCTACCAGACACTGGGAGATGAATTCACCTTTCAGCAGGACAATATCCTAAAACACGAGACCAAATCTACACTGGAGTTGCTTACCAAGAAGACAGTGAATGTTACTGAGTGGCCGAGTTACAGTTTTGACTTAAATCTGCTTGAAAATCTATGGCAAGACCAATTTGACAGAGCTTGAAGAATTTTGAAAATAATAATTGGAAAATGTTGCACAATCCAGGAGTGGACTTACCCAGAAAGACTAAAAACAGCTGTAATCGCTGCCAAAGGTGATTCTAACATATATTGACTCAGGGAGTTGAATACTTTTCTAATCAAGATATATTAGTGTTTTATTTTTTACACAGTTCAGTAATTTGCAATTTGATAAGAGCTATTGATAAGAGCTTGGTAAATCAGTAATCCGTTTGGATAAGGGAATTGTAAATATAAATGACACTTGTTTTAGATACATTTGTCCTTAAAATGGAGACAAATGTGAAACCAGTCATAATGAAGCATAACTGAAGCATGTCAACACATCAACTTTCCCACAGTAAAGTTTCTGAAATGCTGTGCCATTACACAGAATTGAAATTTGCATGGCCTTTTAACTTGCTGGAAATGGGCACTCTCGAATGTCTTAATTATAGGCTACCCCGACTTTCTCTGTTTCCTGATTCGATCATGTTAAATAGTAGCCACTATCAGTATCTAAATGTAGGCTAATTAAATCCTTATGGAGTGGAGCACAGACCAAGTCGTAAAAGTTGGAACCCGACTCATGGCGCAACACTTGACTATGTCATCACACAGTTCCATGGTTAGTGCAGGCAATAGACGAGGGCATAGCCTACTATTGTACACTATTCTTCCTGTTATAATTCTATCTACACTAATCGTCCAACATTACCATGGGTTAAAGAGCTGAATGTGGCAATTTTCCACCGATTTCTATCTTTCATTCATAAAGGCTCTCCAAACCTGTTTTTTATGATTCATAAATACTTTCCTAACCCTAAATAATCTACAAGATCAGAGTATTTTTAAATGTACCAATTGGTGCTGTAACTGAGACGAATATTCATATACAGTGGGGCAAAAAATGATTTAGTCACCCACCACTTGTGCAAGTTCTCCCACTTAAAAAGATGAGAGGCCTTTCTCATTTTGTCTGTCATAGTTGAAGTGTACCTATGATGAAAATTACAGGCCTCTCATCTTTTTAAGTGGGCAACTTGCACAATTGGTGGCTGACTAAATACTTTTTTTACCCCACTGTATATATTTCTCAAGTTTTCTCCTAGATATATGACAGACACTTCAAAACATTAGTCCTTATGATAGATTTTTTTTATGTATTTTTTTCCATTCATGAATGTGTTATTCAATGTGTTTCTCCAGGATATAGTATTAAAGGATACATTCTCAAGAATATAAAATATTTTCTGGGGATACCTAAAGAGGTCCTCCTATCAAATATCTATATGATCCATGGTATGACCTTATGTCAGACTACTGAAAACAAACTACTGACCACAACTACTGAACTACACACCTACTTAACAAAACTACTGACCACTACTGACCACAACTACTGGCCAAAATGACTGACCACAACCACACATCCACTAACCACACAACTGTTGAACCATACAACTACTAACCACAACCACACAGCTACTGACCACAACCACACAGCTACTGACCACAACTGCTAACCACACAACTACTAACCACAACCACACAACTGCTGAACCACACAACTACAGAACCACACAACTAATTACCACAACTACTGAACCACACAACTACTGAACCACACAACTATTAACCACAACTCCCGACCACAACCACACAACTACTGACCACAACTACTGAACCACACAACTACAGAACCACACAACTAATGACCAAAAATACTGACCACAACAACACAACTAGAGAACATAACTACTGACCACAACAACTGAACACAATTACTGAACCATACACCTACTTAACAAAACTACTAACTGACCAAAACTAATACCCATAATACCCATACCCATAACAGTACAACTACTGAACCACATACAGTGCCTTGCGAAAGTATTCGGCCCCCTTGAACTTTGCGACCTTTTGCCACATTTCAGGCTTCAAACATAAAGATATAAAACTGTATTTTTTTGTGAAGAATCAACAACAAGTTCGAGCTGTTTTGCAAGGAGGAATGGGAAAAAATGTCAGTCTCTAGATGTGCAAAACTGATAGAGATATACCCCAAGCGACTTACAGCTGTAATCGCAGCAAAAGGTGGCGCTACAAAGTATTAACTTAAGGGGGCTGAATAATTTTGCACGCCCAATTTTTCAGTTTTTGATTTGTTAAAAAAGTGAAATATCCAATAAATGTCGTTCCACTTCATGATTGTGTCCCACTTGTTGTTGATTCTTCACAAAAAAATACAGTTTTATATCTTTATGTTTGAAGCCTGAAATGTGGCAAAAGGTCGCAAAGTTCAAGGGGGCCGAATACTTTCGCAAGGCACTGTAACTACTGACCACAACCACACAACTACTGACCACAACCACACAGCTACTGACCACAACCACACAGCTACTGACCACAACCACACAGCTACTGACCACAACCACACAGCTACTGACCACAACACAATTACAAACCATAATTACTGAGAACAACCACACACATACTGACAACTACTTCACCACACACCTACTTAACAAAACAGCTGAACATTACTGACCACACAATTACTTAACACAACTAATGACCACAACCATTAAACTACTGACAACAACTTCTGACCACAACCACACAAATACTGACCACAATCAACCAACTACTGATCACAACAACATAACTACGGACCACAACTACTGAACACCACTCCAGACCACAATCACAAAACTACTGACAACAACTACTGAACCACAACTGCTCACCACACACTACTGACCACAACTACCGATCTACACACATACTTAACAAAACTACTGACCCCTGCTGACCACAACTACTGGCCAAAACTACTGACCACAGGCACAAAACTATTAACCACACAATTATTGAACTACACAACTACTGACCACAACAACAGAACAACAGAACTACTGAGCACAACTACTGATCACTACTGACCACTACTGATCACAACTACTGACCAAAACCGAACGACAACTGACCACACACAATTACTGACCACACATTTAATGACCACAGCCATACATCTACTGACCACAAATACTGACCATAACAACACAACTACAGACCACAAGGACACAATTACCGACCACAATTACTGACCACACAATTACTGACCACACATTTAATGACCACAGCCATACATCTACTGACCACAAATACTGACCATAACAACACAACTACAGACCACAAGGACACAATTACCGACCACAATTACTGACCATAACCACACAACTACTGACCACAATAGAACACACCAACATAACTACTGACCACAACCACACTACTATTGACCACACAACTACTGACCACAACAACACAACTACAGACCACAACTCCTGAACACAGATATGGACCACAACCACATAACTAATGACCACAAGTATTCACCACTAGGGCTGTGGCGGTCACATATTTAGTCAGCCGGTGATTGTCAGCCAAATAACTGTCAGTCTCACGGTAATTTACCGTTAATTAACATAAACACATTAAGCATCTCCTTGCTTCCACACATATCCCACAAGCCACTGATGCAGAACTTTTACTACACGAAGCCTTAGCAATTTCTTGGGCCACTATACCTTTCTATTTTACCAATTGGACTAAACCCCTTTGCTACATGGAAACCTACTACTCCATCAAGACTGGTCTATTCGACGTAACCGAACGAGGAGACTATAACAGACTTCCTCCGTCATGACGTCCCTCTAAGGCCCTTTTGCTAGCTTGCTAGTGTGGGAGCAAGTGGTACATATAGGGACAAACATAATACTGTAGAGCAAAGGTGTACATTAGACCACAAGAGGAAGAGGATACACTTACAGTGCATTTGCCATTCTGGTAAAAACAGGAAACCAAGAAATAACAGACGTAATGGCCAAAGCCATCAAATGCATAAATGTTTAGGGTAAAATGCATTGTCTATTGTAGAGGACAGGAAACCAAAGCAAGGTCATGAGTGCATAGGACAGCTGGACATACCGAGGTCAGAGGGACACAAAGGAGGGGGTCAGCCAAATGACCAACTGATGGACTATAGACATAGAACATATATTATTTTTAGGACATGAAGATGCTGAAGGAATGTTAGAAGAGACACGAGTCTACGAGTCCTAATAAGGACAGACATACCAAAGAACACACCATGCTAAACATAAGGGGCCCATAGGATAAGATGGGCATGTATTATTTTTGGGACATGAAGAGGTCCTGCCACCATTATAACTTAAGCTATCAACACCAAACCAACGTTGAGATGTTCAGTCCAACTTCTAAGGCTTGTCAAAGGTGATCTGATACTATGTATACTTTTGGAACTATAACCATTTACATGTTTCATAAATACACATGGGTTTGAATGAGAACAATAGGAATACAGTGGTAGCTTTCAAAATGGTCCAGGTCCAAATTTGAAAAGCTAAGTTTATCCTAACTTGAAATTCTCAAAAAATCCTTTGTAAACTATGAAAAATTTGAATTAGCACAACACAACTCACCAACAGTAACTCTTGATCCGTTCAAGCTAGAGACACCAAACCAATATTCACATGTTCAGACTATCCTAACTTAAAATCTGGTTCAAAGGTTATAAATTATAACTGTATACATTTGCATAAATTAGCATAAAACAACTCACCAACAATAACTCTTGAACCGCTCAAGCTAGATACACCAAACCAACTGTCACGCCTTGGTCTTAGTAGTTTGTGTTTTCTTTAATTATTTGTTCAGGCCAGGGTGTGACATGGGGTTATTGTATTGTCTTATTGGGTTTTTTGTAGGCATTGGGATTGTGGTTGATTAGGGGTGTGTCTAGTATAGGCTTGGCTGCCTGAGGCGGTTCTCAATCAGAGACAGGTGATTCTCGTTGTCTCGGATTGGGAACCGTATTTAGGTAGCCTGAGTTTCACTTTGTATTTCGTGGGTGATTGTTCCTGTCTCTGTGTAGTTTCACCAGATAGGCTGTAATTAGGTTTTCACGTTCCGTTTGTTGTTTTGTATTTATCAGTTAGTTCATGTATCGTTCTGTTTTTCTTCATTAAAGATCATGATTAACCACCACGCTGCATTTCGGTCCGACTCTCTTTCTACAAACGAAGAACGCCGTTACACCAACAAACCAACAATGTTCAGGCTATCCTTTCATTTTTTCTAACTTTATCAACTATAACTATATATATTTTCATACATTTCCATAAAATAACCCACCAACTGTAACTTTTGAACCATTCAAGCTGGAGACACCAAACCAACGTTCACATATTCAGGCTATCTAACTTCAAATTATTAAAAACGTTATCAACTATAATTATATAAATGAACTATAATTATAAACATTTGCATAAATTAACATTAAATATCCCACCAACAGTAAGTCTTCAACCATTCAGGCTATAGGCACCAAACCACCTTTCACATGTTCAGGCTATCCTAACTTAACATTCAGTGAAACTTGCATGAACTGTAACTATATAAATGTGCATACATTTGCATACAATAGCCACCAACAGTAAGTCTTGAACAGTTCAAGCTAGAGACACCGCACCAACTTTTACATGTTAAGGCTATCCTATCCTATCAATCTATGCTTCACAAGATAGCATTCACACCACACTTTATTCAAGGAAATGTACTTTTCTAGTTTTATACACTCATTATTGTTCATCTTTATAAAGTGTGTCAATCACTTTTGACACCAATTATTCTACAATGTAGAAAATAGTAAAAATAAAGAAAAACCCTGGATGAGTAGGTGTGTTCACCTTCCAACAGGATAACGACCCAAAGCACACAGCCAAGACACAGCCAAGACAACGCAGGACAGGCTTTCAGGACAAGTCTCTGAATGTCCTTGAGAGGCAAAACCAGAGCCTGGACATAAAACCTGATCGAACATTTCTGGAGAGGCCTGAAAATTGCTGTGCAGCAATGCTCGCCGTCCAACCTGACAGAGCTTGAGAGGATCTGCAGAGAATAATGGGATAAACTCCCCAAATACAGGTGTGCCAAGCTTGTAGCGTCATACCCAAGCAGACTCCAGGCTGTAATTGTTGCCAAAGGTGCTTAATGATGTAAATGTGATAAAACATGTCTAAAATCCTGTTTTTGCTTTGTAATTATGGTGTAGATTTAATACATTTTGGAATAAGGCTGTAACATAAAATCTCAAGTGTTCTGAATACTTTCCAAATGCAGTGTATGCACTTAAATAGTGAACGGAGGACGCTGTTCCCGTGTTTCATTTTTAAAATGTGTATATTAGGAATGTTGAGAAATAAATATAGTAGTCCCAACCTATAGAAAGCTGATGGGATCCTCCTCTTTTAAATAGAGGCCATCACTCTGTTTTCTAACACAATTGCATAGCCTATAGAAATGTTGCGCAACATGAATTCATGGGCTTTCATGAAGTGTTTGATTAGATTTTCCATTACATTTGCATTGATGTCAGAGTGATTAGAGGGGCAATAGAGTGCTGAGTACCAGGCAGTTAACAAGTTTGGTAGGCTACTAATGACCATCAGCAGCGTCAGAGCTTGGAGAAGCCTAATTACCGTGACTAAATGGTCACGTGGAATTTGACTGCCTTCATGACTCGTGACCGCCGATGTGACGGTAATACGGTCACCGCAACAGCCCTAACTGTCAATAGAGTCTCTGAATGTCCTTGAGAGGCAAAGCCAGTTAAATAAAGGTTAAATAAAAAAAATAACTGTACGTACCATTATCTTTTCCCAATGATATTTTGTCTATACACACAGCGTATTGATAGTCTCACTAATATACCTACTTGGATTCTTATTTCTTGATTTGTTGTTAAGATACAAAAAATGTATGTATTTGCATTTGCGAGACATTCTAGTGCTGTTGGAGCTAGTAACAAAAGCATTTGCTTCTACACCTGCATTGCTTGCTGTTTGGGGTTTTAGGCTGGGTTTCTGTACAGCACTTTGAGATATCAGTTGATGTACGAAGGGCTATACAAATAAATTTAATTTGATTTGATTTGATTTGATTTAGCTGTACCTTCATTATCATCTGCAAATCTGTGTATGCGACCAAAATTAGATTTGATCCGAAAAAGAAAAGAAAAACTGAGTGAAAGCTTGAAATGTGCAGTTGAAATATTAATGTTCTGTTTAAATCTGTGTACCAATAACATTTGATTTGAAATGAATACACTTAAATGGAGTGAATACTTTAAATGTGCTGTTTTTACATCCTGTTTAATTGTGCAACCGCAGGAACGCCCCGAATTGCAGGCCGCAATCACACACTACTACAAAATTATACAAAGATTCAGCAGAAAAGGACTAAATGCAATTTCAGGTAAAATAACAACCAAATGTTTATCTTCCAGGACAATTTAGCTAGCAACAACAAGTCCATTAATGTTTCATGTGTGCTTGTCGATGGACAAAATCAACGTGTGAGATGGCACATGCGGACGCATGCCTGTGGCTGGTGTCGGCAGCACGTAAAAGGCAACAATAAAGACATTGCATCATCAATCTGAACCAAAAACATTTTATTCTATAAAAGGAGTGGGGTAAATCACAACTGTACAGGGGGAAACTGACTTAATGAAACAACATCTCACAGTATCAAAAAGCTCACGTTTTCCTCACTGATCTTTACACATTTGTTCTGTACAAATACAAAAGAAATAATATTAATGACTTGTATTATTATAACGATAACTGCATTGCACTGAGTAATATAGTACTGGCCCATAAATTACTGCATTCAATAAAAAATACCTAAAATTATGATTTCTTAAGAGTTTTGATTAATGATAAGAAAAAGCACACTCACACACACACACACACAATCAATCAATTTACCCTTACATTATGTGGTGCCGTATTGTAGAAGTGATGGGTGACTAGCGAATAGTGGATAAACGTGCTTGTTCAGATACAGTAAGGAGCAGATGGTCATGAAGTCTCCAGTCGTATGCTGCCAAGTCTGAACCATAGATGCATGTTCTTGGCAAGAGCATCACTATCGTGGTGTATTGATGTATTACTGGATGGTTTTCTTTGTGGTATATGGAGTACATTAAAAAGGATTCTGATGTTATTTCATATGGATGAGTTGGTGTCTTGTATTGTATATCACTGGCATTGCCATGTCTATGCAATTGAGGTGGGTTTGACCAACGACAACAGATATGACAGATTATCAGTTTTTCGGCATTGGGGTGTGTCCACAATTGCATCCGTCTCTCTATATAGTGCACTACTTTTGACCAGAACCTTAAGGTAATGCACTACATAGGGAATAGGGTGACTTTTGGGATAAGGATATGGTCGAGACGGTTCAGTGCTTGTTGCAGGTCATCATAACTGTTAGGTTAGGGCACCATGTTCACACCGACATGCTCACCAACTTCACAAAAACAAATGCTACTCTCCATGCAACAACAGTGAGCACAACACAAAAGGGACCAATTTTGGGGGATTTTTTTTGTAAAGAAGGAATTTCACTTTTTATACACATTTCATTTGTAAATCCATCCAACAGAGGAGAAAAGAAAATACAAATGATATTTTCACATTGTCTAGTCAGTGTTAAAAATAGAACTCCACCTGTTACATTTATTATGCTTTTGGATTTATATACAGAATGTACACTTCTTAATTCTTTTTCATTATTCTCATAGTCCTTAACATCTAATATGAACAGTTTACAAAACAAAACAAGTTGCAATCAAATGCATATACTCTTCTAGAAAGATGTGCTTAGTATCAATTGTTAGGAGTCGAAGCAGAGAATGAGAGAAACTCATAGGAACATTGCATTGCTCTGTGTGGACCAATAAGATCTCTCGCTGCTTCCGGCATGCGCTCAACTCAAGTCACACCAAGGCTGGGCTCAGAGTCAGACAAGCATTATCTGCATTTTGTTTTTAAATTGTCAACAGAAAAGGGATGTTAAATTCGCTCGGGTTTTATTTAGCTAAGCGTTTGAAATGATTATGGCTGCTGCGACTGCTAGCGAGACAGCCAAACAATTTGTTTACATGTCCTCAAGTATGCCCTCTCTGTATGTATGTCCCACATAGTGCTGAGCGATTAGTACTTTTTGAGGTCGGTTCGGTTTCGGTTCAATTATTAAAAGCAAAAAGGGTTGAATGCTGTAATAACAGAACAAAACAAATAACAAATGTCCCATGGTGGTAGTGACTGCCCATTACTGTGCATCACTTATATTAACCAACATTTATTCACATATTTCAGCTGTTGGGTATATTACATTTGTTTTATTTGATGACTTTACAGCCTGAACTGTTTGATGTAGGAGGGAGTTGTAGTTTTGTATTTGTATTTCATTCCAACTCATCTCTATAGAGCTGCTGCCTATGCTGTCTGACAAAATCACTATTTTAGTAGTAGCTTCAAAGTAAATAACGCATATTTTATGACTGCTGAATACCAAATATCAAATCACTTAGATCATGTATTTGCAGGTACAGATACCTTGCGAACCAACAGCTGCTCTCTGTATCCTCTCACCATCACGCATTCTTCTGTCTCTTCCATAGCTGGCCTAAAAGAACACATAGACCAGACAAGTAGATACGCAATGGATTATGGTCATTGTAGTTATTCACCGTGTTTTATGAGCTAAACTATTTAGAATATTGGCCCTGTTGAAACTACAACTCCCTCCCACATCAAACAGTTCAGTCTATATCTGATTTATTTGTACAGAAACGGTGCAATGAGCTCACTGAAAAAACGGAACAATGGAATTTAAATAATTGAACTGATGTTGGTCAATTAGTTGTTTGAAAAACTTAAAATAACCGACATTTCAGTTAATCACTCAGCACTAGTACCACAGGAGCTGTGCGTTCCAGTGGCAACACGTACTTAGCCACTGGCTTCAGTACAGCCCTTAGGAGCAAGATCTGTGTATGTCCCAGTAGCAAGATGTATGTTGCTACTTACTCCATAACAGCACTTTGGAGTGAGCTCTTTGTATGTTCCACTAGCAACACATACTTATCCACTGACCCCAGTACAGCGTAAGGAGTGAGGTCTGTGGAAGTTGCATAATCAAGTGAACCCAGAGAGCAGGAGCTAAAAACAGCCAGCTTAAGACATCAAGATCAGTAAATTCCTGATCTAGGATCAGTTCTGCCTTTTAGATCATAATGAATAAGATCGTATGGAAAGGGCAGACCTGATCCTAGATCAAAAATCTTACTCTGTGACTCTGTAAATACAAGCCCTGATCTGAGTCTGGGTAGAAATGCTTGTAACAAAAAAGAGAGTGCCTCGTGACCTGTCGTCAGGGCGATAAGACCCCGTTTCCTGGGTAACCCTGAAGACCAAAATAAACGCGCGTTTCTAAAACCAGAGTTTCTCAGATTGACTTTGATTCATTAAGGCGCCGACGAGCAAGAGGTAACACTCTGCTGTCCCAAACACACACTTCGAAAATCATCAGTTCTGATTATTTGTTCCACACACACACACACACGTCCATACACACGCAAAAACACACACACACACAAGCTCCCCCTAGATCCCTGCGAGAGTTCCATTTGTAATCTCAAACTTTTTTTTCTTATACTTTCACAGCCTCAAACACAATCTAAGGATTTGAAATGGACAAAAAAAGGATGTTATTCTGTTAAGAGCCATTCACTGGCAAAGAGAAGGAGGGAAGGAGAAGAAGGAAAAAAATAACTTTTTTAAACAACAAATACTGTTACTGAACAAACAAGTAAAAAATGTGGGGCAAGTGAACATGATTTCATTTCTGATTGAAACGGAGGAAAACAGAATCTTGATAAAAATTCACAGTCTTGTAGCTCCCTGTTTTAGGGGATGGGGGAGTGGGGGGGGGGGGGGGTTGAATTAGATAGAATAGAACAGTTCTACCCCACACACCCCGAGGGGTCTGCGGACTCTGCTCGGGAAGAATATGGAGGAGAGGACTTTATGCATCTTCAACTGTCTTTAAATAGCACAAGCTTCACTAACACTCACGCACGCGCACGCACACACACACACACACACAATGCAGGATCACAGAAGTTGAGAAAGAAAATACAGTAAAGGTATCTACAGTATCTTCCCCTCTGAAGTCAACAAACAAGACAAAAGCCACATATCCTTCCCCGACCCCTTCACCTCCTCTCCGTTCTCTTCCTCCCTCATCTTCTTCCTCTGAGCTGAGTGCATGGTGTAGGCATCCCTGCATCATTTCAAAGTCCGTTCTCTGTCTCTCTCTCTCAGTCCAGGATAGGATAGGAAGCCATAGAGGAGGTTGGCGTCATGCCATGGTCACACTGAGTGGGGTGTGAGGGAGAGATGAGAAGGTAAGCATTGTGGTGAGGGTGGCTGTGAAGAGTGGTGGACTCCCCCTTCAGGTGCCGGGCAACCAAATAACAACAATGAACTGCTCTCATCATTTACTTTGCAATCTGCGTTCTCCACCTCTTTCATTTCCTGATCTCCATGATGACCCACAGTTCAAATTAGAGGAAGAGGAGAGAAAAGAGACAGGAACAGGAAGTGACAATTCAGGGTTTAGCCCCTCCCATCTGAGTTTCAGTTGAGTACCGAGGGGGGGTGGGGGTGGGGGGGTGATGGTAGTAGGGGGAAGGATTTAAAGATCAGGGGCCAGAGGTCATGGTTCACATCATGACGTGGCGTCTCCGGTGCAGGGCTAGGTGGTCGGACCGGGAGAAGGAGCGGTCACAGTCGGTGCAGCGGAAGGGCTTGATGCCCGTGTGTTTACGGAAGTGTCGTGTCAGCTCGTCTGACCGGGCGAACCTCCAAGTACAGCCCTCCCATGTACAGTGGTATGGCTTCTCTCCTACAGGGAAGAAGACAGAGTTAGTTGGTTGATTGGTTTAATAGGAAGTACATTCAGTGCATGTAATTGAGAAAAAACGAGGCATCTTCAGATAAGAAGTTATAGTATAGATCTACGCAACGTGCCTATTTTTTTAAATAACTTTTTCCACCTTTATTTAACCAGGTAGGCCAGTTGAGAACAAGTTATCATTCACAACTGTGATCTGGCCAAGATAAAGCAAAGCAGTGCGACAAAAACAACAACAGAGTTACACATGGAATAAACAGACGTACAGTCAATAATAAAATAGGCCATAGAGGTGAAATAATTACAATTTATCATTAACACTGTAGTGATAGATGTGCAGACGATGATATGAAGTAGAGATACTGGGGTGCAAAAGAGCAAGAGGGTAAATAACAATATGGGGATGAGGGAGTTGGTTGTGCCATTTACAGATGGGCTGTGTACAGGTGCAGCGATCGGTAAGATATAAGTCTCCAGCTTCAGTGATTTTTGCAGTTCGTTCCAGTCATTGGCAGCAGAGAACTGGAAGGAAAGGCGGCCTAAGGGGGTGTTAGCTTTGGGGATGACCAGTGAGATGTACCGACTGGAGCGCTTGCTACGGGTTGGTGTTGCTATGGTGACCAGTGAGCTGAGATAAGGCGGGGCTTTACCTAGCAAAGACTTATAGATGACCTGGAGCCAGTGGGTTTGGCGACGGATATGTAGTGAGGGCCAGCCAGTGAGAGCGTACAGGTCGCAGTGAGAGCATACAGGTCGCAGTGGTGGGTAGTATATGGGTCTTTGGTGACAAAACGGATGGCACTGTGATAGACTGCATCCAATTTGCTGAGTAGAGTGTTGGAGGCTATTTTGTACGAGGGTATGTTTGGCAGCATGGGTGAAGGAGGCTTTGTTGCGAAATAGGAAGCCGATTCTAGATTTAATTTTGGATTGGAGATGTTTGATATGAGTCTGGAAGGAGAGTTTACAGTCTAACCAGACACCTAGGTATTTGTAGTTGTCCACATATTCTAAGTCAGAACCGTCCAGAGTAGTGATGCTAGTCGGGCAGGCGGGTGTGGGCAGCAATCGGTTGAAGAGCATGCATTTAGTTTTACTAGCATTTAAGAGCAGTTGGCTACAGCAGTGGCTATTCATTGGCTACAGCAGTGTTTCCCAACTCCAGTCGTCGAGAACTCCCAACAGCATAAAAAGTGTGTAGCCTGGGTCAAACATACCTCATTGAACTAATTTAGGGCTTGATGATCAGTTGAATCAGGTGTGCTTGTCTGGGCCTGCAATAAAAATGTGTACTGTTGGGGGTACTTGAGGACTGGAGTTGGAAAACACTAGGCTCCAGAATGCGGGCCCTGGATAAGTCATGGGCTATAGATGAGTATGTGGGCAGGTCAGGGTATGTGTTACCCAGTGTTGGGGGTATCGCGTTACAGAACTAACAAGTAACATAATCTAATACATTTTATGAGCAACAGAGTAAAGTAATGCATTACTTGGGTTATTTTATTACAGTTACTTTGTCAAACAACGTGTGTGTTACTTTCAGAATCTTATCTCCACCGGGTGTGTTTCCATGATCCGATCTCGACTTGTTTCCTCATTTAGTTCTTGAGCGAGCGGAGAAAGGGTGTTTTGAGAAATTTAATGACGGGCTGCTGTCCATAGAAATGTATAGAGGGCGCACCTCTGACGTCTATACATCTCTATAGGCTGTGTATGTGAGGTCTAACAGAAAGAACTGGCGGCTCCAGGGAAAGATTTTCAATGAAAGGAGAGGAAATCTGTACAGATGTGTAGTATACAGTATACAGTATACGGCTAATTAAGCAGCGCCACAGATGGAAGGAGAAAGCAGTGATCCAACCTGACTTAGTAAGTAGCCTATCAGATGGAAGGAGAAAGCAGTGATCCAACCTGACTTGCTAAGTAGCCTATCAGATGGAAGGAGAAAGCAGTGATCCAACCTGACTTGCTAAGTAGCCTATCAGATGGAAGGAGAAAGCAGTGATCCAACCTGACTTAGTAAGTAGCCTATCAGATGGAAGGAGAAGGCAGTGATCCAACCTGACTTAGTAAGTAGCCTATCAGATGGAAGGAGAAAGCAGTAATCCAACCTGACTTAGTAAGTAGCCCATCAGATGGAAGGAGAAAGCAGTGATCCAACCTGACTTAGTAAGTAGCCCATCAGATGGAAGGAGAAAGCAGTGATCCAACCTGACTTAGTAAGTAGCCCATCAGATGGAAGGAGAAAGCAGTGATCCAACCTGACTTAGTAAGTAGCCCATCAGATGGAAGGAGAAAGCAGTGATCCAACCTGACTTAGTCAGTAGCCCATCAGATGGAAGGAGAAAGCAGTGATCCAACCTGACTTAGTAAGTAGCCCATCAGATGGAAGGAGAAAGCAGTGATCCAACCTGACTTAGTAAGTAGCCTATCAGATGGAAGGAGAAGGCAGTGATCCAACCTGACTTAGTAAGTAGCCTATCAGATGGAAGGAGAAAGCAGTAATCCAACCTGATTTAGTAAGTAGCCTATCTTTGGTAGAGTACGCACGGCTCGCCCTGCTCCCTCTGACAGTCAAACAAACAATGAAATAAACGGTGAGATTGGGATTTTTTTCCATGAAAGCAAAGCAAAGTAATATAACTCGTTACTTACCACACAAAGTAATATTGTAAAGTAACGTTACTTTTGCCCCAAAAAGTTTCAGTTAGTAATATATTACTTTCCCAACACTGGTGTTACCTGTGTGTATCCTGCGGTGGGCTTTAAGGTGTGAGCTCTTGGTGTACACCTTGTTACAGCCATCATAGTCACACATATGGACACGCCTCCTCTTCATATCCGGCGAATCAGGATCCACCTGCATGTCCATGTCTACGCCCGACCTGAGAGTGACAAAGAGAGAGAGAGAGAGGAGAGAGAGAGGGCAGACATTATATGGGTGAGGCTGGAGTGAGATGCACTGAGTCATGTATTTAGTGAAATGACAGAATGTCAGAGGATCACCTGTATTAGCAGGATTACTAGAAAGCAGCTAGCTACCGGTCTATTAACTCTTCAGACCTGGGTTCAAATCATATTTGAAATGTTATTAGGATCATTATTTGAATTTGAATTTCACCGGGACAGTGCACATTAACCAACACCAATATTACAGTAGTGCAACTTCCATGGAAATGTGCTGGGGGTAGAAAAGAGGTCATTTGCACCAGTAGTCTCTGGGCAGGTAAGGGCCTTTACACAGCCACAATGCACATACAAATAGTCACTAAAACAATAGAAAATACAAGCACATGACATCCAAAAGAATATGAGTATAACAGCAACAACACATTGAAATACTTAATGTGGGCTTGATAAAAGGTCTTTAAATGTTAGTGTTACATGAGCAGACATGTTCTATAAGGTTTACCTCCCCAACCCCACCCATACTGTCTAAGCCCTAACTAAACCTAGAAGGAAAGGACTGTGATGTAACACCTATGGGGAACTGCCCTAGTGTGGCTGACTGGACAATTAACACCTATCCATGGGTTTATTGTTCATGCACTCTATTGTACGGATCTGTATGATTGATGAATAGAAGTCTTACAAATGATTTTGTCATTGCTGCATCATCATTAGGTGACACTATTCGGGCGAATCCTAACTTCCAATTGTATTTACTTAGTCAAGCATGGATGTCAATGGGAAGTTGTGATTCGCCCCTACGAATTTGGACATGGCTACATGAGGGAACTACACTGAATAGAAATATCAATGGGAAGTTGTGATTCGCCCCTACGTATTTGGACATGGCTACATGAGGGAACTACACTGAACAGGAATATAAACACAACATGTAAAGTATTGGTCCCATCTTTAATGAGCTGAAAATATCCCAGAAATGTTCCATTCCAAAAAACAGCTTATTTCTCAAAAATATTGTGCACAAATTTGTTTAAATCCCTGTTAGTAAGCGTTGCCTTTGCCAAGACATTCCATCCACCTGACAGGTGTGGAATATCAAGAAGTTGATTAAACAGCATGACGATTACACAGGAGCACCTTGTGCTGGAGACAATAAAAGGCCACTATAAAATGTGCAGTTTGGTCACACAACACAATGCCACAGCTGCCTCAAGTTTGGAGGGAGCATTGAATTGGAATGTTGACTGCGGGAATGTCCACGAGAGCTGTTGCCAGAGAATTGAATGTTAATTTCTCTACCATAAGCAGCCTCTAACATCATTTTAGAGAATTTGGCAGTACGTCCAGCCGCCCTCACAACCACAAACCACGTGTAACTATGCAGCCCAGGACTTACACATTCGGCTTCTTCACCTGCGGGATGGTCTGACAGCAGATGAAACTGTGGGTTTGCACAACTGAAGAATTTCTGCACAAACTGCCAGAAACCCTCTCAGGAAAGCTCATCTGCGTGCTCGTCGTCCTCACCAGGGTCTTAATCTGACTGCAGTTCAGCATCGTAACCGACTTCAGTGGGCAAATGCTCACCTTCGACGGCCACTGGAACACTGGAGAAGTTTGCTCTTCATGGATGAATCCCGGGTTTCAACTCCACCGGGCAGATGGCAGACAGTGTGTATGGCATTGTGTGGGTAAGCGGTTTTCCGATGTCAATGTTGTGAACAGAGTGCCCCATGGTGGTGGGTTTACGGTATGTGCAGGCATAAACTATGGACAACAAACTCAAATGCATTTTATCGATGGCAATTTGAATGCACGAGATCCTGAGGACCATTGTCGTGCCATTCATCTGCAGCCATCACCTCATATTTCAGCATGATAATGCACGGCCCCATGTTGCAAGGATCTGTACACAATTCCTGGAAGCTGAAAATGTCCCAGTTCTTCCATAGCCTGCATACTCACCAGACATGTCACACATTGAGCTTGTTTGGGATGCTCTGGATCAACGTGTACGACAGCGTGTTCCAGTTCCCGCCTATATCCAGCAACTTTGCACAGCCATTGAAGAGGAGTGGGACAACATTCCACAGGTCACAATCAACAGCTTGTGTCATGCTGCTTGAGGCAAATGGTGGTAACATCAGATAATGACTGACCGAATACAAACAGTGTAGCCATTCCCTCCGCAAGGCAATCAAACAAGTTAAGCGTCAGTATAGAGACAAAGTAGAGTCGCAATTCAACGGTTCAGACACAAGAGGTATGTGGCAGGGTCTACAGTCAATCACGGATTACAAAAAGAAAACCAGCCCCATCGCGGACCAGGATGTCTTGCTCCCAGACAGACTAAACAACTTCTTTGCTCGCTTTGAGGACAATACAGTGCCACTGACACGACCCGCTACCAAAACCTGCGGACTCTCCTTCACTGCAGCCGACGTGAGTAAAACATTTAAACGTATTAACCCTCGCAAGGCTGCAGGCCCAGACGGCATCCCCAGCCGCGTCCTCAGAGCATGCGCAGACCAGCTGGCTGGTGTGTTTACGGACATATTCAATCAATCCTTATCCCAGTCTGCTGTTCCCACATGCTTCAAGAGGGCCACCATTGTTCCTGTTCCCAAGAAAGCTAAGGTAACTGAGCTAAACGACTACCGCCCCGTAGCACTCACTTTAGTTATCATGAAGTGCTTTGAGAGACTAGTCAAGGACCATATCACCTCCACCCTACCTGACACCCTAGACCCACTCCAATTTGCCTACCGCCCCAAAAGGTCCACAGATGACGCAATCGCCATCACACTGCCCTAACCCATCTGGACAAGAGGAATACCTATGTGAAAATGCTGTTCATTGACTACAGCTCAGCATTTAACACCATAGTACCCTCCAAACTCGTCATCAAGCTCGAGACCCTGGGTCTCGACCCCGCCCTGTGTAACTGGGTACAGGAGTTCCTGACGGGCCGCCCTCAGGTGGTGAGGGTAGGTAACAACATCTCCACCCCGCTGATCCTCAACACTGGGGCCCCACAAGGGTGCGTTCTCAGCCCTCTCCTGTACTCCCTGTTCACCCATGACTGGGTGGCCATGCACGCCTCCAACTCAATCATCAAGTTTGCAGATGACAATACAGTGTTAGGCATGATTACCAACAACGACGAGACGGCCTACAGGGAGGAGGTGAGGGCCCTCGGAGTGTAGTGTCAGGAAAATAACCTCACACTCAACGTCAACAAAACAAAGGAGGTGATCGTGGACTTCAGGAAACAGCAGAGGGAACACCCCCCTTATCCACATCGACGGGACAGTAGTGGAGAGGGTAGAAAGTTTTAAGTTCCTCGGCGTACACATCACGGACAAACTGAACTGGTCCACCCACACAGACAGCGTGGTGAAGAAGGCGCAGCAGCGCCTCTTCAACCTCAGGAGCCTGAAGAAATTTGGCTCGTCACCAAAAGCACTCACAAACTTTTACAGATGCACAAGTGAGGTCTGCACAATGCATCACCGGGGGCAAACTATCTGCCCTCCAGGACACCTACACCGACCGATGTCACAGGAAGGCCATAAAGATCATCAAGGACAACAACCACCCGAGCGACTGCCTGTTCACCCCGTTATCATCCAGAAGGCGAGGTCAGTATAGGTGCATCAGCAGGGACCGAGAGACTGAAAAACAGCTTCTATTTCAAGGCCATCAGACTGTTAACAGCCAACACTAACATTGAGTGGCAGCTGCCAACATACTGACTCAACTCAAGCTCACTTTAACAATGTAAATGGATATAAAAAATGTATCACTAGCCACTTTAAACAATGCCACTTAATATAATGTTTACATACCCTACATTACTCATCTCATATGTATATGCTGTACTCTATACCATCTACTGCATCTTGCCTATGCCGTTCTGTACCATCACTCATTCATATATCTTTATGTACATATTCTTCATCCCTTTACACTTGTGTGTGTATAAGGTAGTTGTTGTGAAATTGTTAGGTTAGATTATTTGTTGGTTATTACTGCATTGTCGGAACTAGAAGCACAAGCATTTCGCTACACTTGCATTAACATCTGCTAACCATGTGTATGTGACAAATAAAATTAGATTTGGTTCTCTGATCCACGCTCCTACATTACATTTAAGGTATCTGTGACCAACAGATGCATATCTGTATTCCCAGTCATGTGAAATCCATAGATATGGCCTAATGTGTTGATTTCAATTAACTGTAACTCAGTCAAATCTTTGAAATTGTTGCATTTATATTTCTGTCCAGTATACATACATAATAGTCAAATACACCATGTTAATTTAAATGATTCTAACAGAGCCTCACTCCTGGTAATCACTGATGACTAAGTTGATTGTTTAGGTTTATCACAGTTAATAGTGATCTATGATCCCTGGGTGAAGTTACAGGCCACAGGCAGCAGAGAGGGCTAGAGAGTAACTGTTGAAAACCCATACAGCTGGACAGCTTCCAGTTCAATGCTGATCTCTCCTCTCTCTTCCCTCCTTTCCTTCCTCTCGCTCTCTCTCCCATCCTCCGGGTTCCTCGCGGCCGGCCTTCCCTTTCTCCACCCTGCCTGCCAACTAGTTCACTCCTTTTCCTCCCTCTCTCTCTCTCTCTCTCTCTCTCTCTCTCTCTCTCTCTCTCTCTCTCTCAAACACACTAAAGAATAGAATAGTATTCCTTCTTCACCCCATCCCGCCTCTAACACACTCACTCACCCCGCTCCTTCTCTTTCTCTCTCTCCAAACCGTTTATAAGGAGGTGTGACGGCAAACTGCATTACGTAACCTTGTTTACACCCAGTTCTGTGACAACCCTGCCCAGCAACACACACAAACACACAAACACACGTCAGCTAAGTGAACTCTCCAAGCACACACCCTGCATTTCAGTTAGATCGAGTGCAGCAAGCTCTGACACACACACACATACAAACGTCAGCTAAGTGAACTCTCCAAGCACACACCCTGCATTTCAGTTAGATCGAGTGCAGCAAGCTCTGACACACACACACACACACACACACACACACACACACACACACACACACACACACACACACACACACACACACACACACACACACACACACACACACACACACACACACACACACACACACGTCAGCTAAGTGAACTCTCCAAGCACACACCCTGCATTTCAGTTCGATAGAGTGCAGCAAGCTCTGACACACACACACACAAAGCTACGCCTTGGGGTGTTGAGGTTGCTGCATCCTCCTACCAAATAGAGATACACATGAATACATTCTGTCTCTCCCGGTTGCTGCCTCACTACACATTGTGTGCCACATACACACTGCCTCTCCTCCAGTGTTCAGGGGTTATGTAAGGGTCCAGAGAAGAGCAGTGCTGCAGTAATGTGATTAATGCCGGAGAGAGGAGAGGAGGGACGGGCCCAGCTCACCACAGCCAAACCCCCAGTGAAGGGGCAAATTCACCCTATATCACTTTACTCTAATACACTCAACCCCAGTCCTGCAAAACACTCTCCCTGTATCACTCTACTCCTACAGTGCCTTCAGAAAGTATTCATACCCCTTGACTTATTCCATATTTTGTTGTGTTACATCCTGAATTCAAATGGATTAAATAGATTTTTTTCCTTATGGGAGGACCTGCCAATACCCAGTAGTGAAGAACATTTTTTTTAACTGAAAATGAAACACAAAAATGGCTCATTTACATAAGTATTCACACATTCCAAATTGACCTCAGGTGCATCCAATTTCCTTTGATCATCCTTGAGATGAGTGATCCTCATCACTGTCAAACGCTCCCTAAAACACTTCTGCGAGCGGGCCTTTCTAATCGACCTGGCCCGGGTATCCTAGAAGGATATTGACCTCATCCCGTCAGTTGAGGATGCCTGGTCATTCTTTAAAAGTAACTTCCTCACCATCTTAGATAAGCATGCTCCGTTCAAACAGATATAGCCCTTGGTTCACTCCAGCACAAAAACATCCTGTGGCGGACTGCAATAGCATCGAATAGTCCCCGCGATATGCAACTGTTCAGGGAAGTCAGGAACCAATACACGCAGTCAGTCAGGAAAGCAAAGGCCAGCTTTTTCAAGCAGAAATTTGCATCCTGTAGCTCTAACTCCAAAAGGTTCTGGGACACTGTAAAGTCCATGGAGAACAAGAGCACCTCCTCCCAGCTGCCCACTGCACTGAGGCTAGGTAACACGGTCACCACCGATAAATCCATGATAATCGAAAACTTCAACAAGCATTTCTCAACAGCTGGTCATGCCTTCCTCCTGGCAACTCCAACCTCGGCCAACAGCTCCGCCCGCCCCCAGCTACTCGCCCAAGCCTCCTTTACCCAAGCTTCTCCTTTACCCAAATCCAGAGTGACATAGCAGATGTTCTGAAAGAGCTGCAAAACACTGTGCAATCTGGTTTCCGAGCCGGTCACGGGTGCACCTCAGCCACGCTCAAGGTACTAAACGATATCATCGCCATCGATAAAAGACAGTACTGTGCAGCCGTCTTCATCGACCTGGCCAAGGCAGCCTCTGTTTTTCTAATGACTGCCTTGCCTGGTTCACCAACTACTTTGCAGACAGAGTTCAGTGTGTCAAATCGGAGGGCATGTTGTCCGGTCCTCTGGCAGTCTCTATGGGGGTGCCACAGGGTTCAATTCTCGGCCGATTCTTTTCTCTGTATATATCAATGATGTTGCTCTTGCTGCGGACGATTCCCTGATCCACCTCTACGCAGACGACACCATTCGGTATACTTCTGGCCCTTCCTTGGACACTGTGCTATCTAACCTCCAAACGAGCTTCAATGCCATACAACACTCCTTCCGTGGCCTCCAACTGCTCTTAAACGCTAATAAAACCAAATGCATGCTTTTCAACCGTTCGCTGCCTGCACCCGCACGCCCGACTAGCATCACCACCCTGGATGGTTACGACCTAGAATATGTCGACATCTATAAGTACCTAGGTGTCTGGCTAGACTGTAAACTCACCTTCCAGACTCATATCAAACATCTCCAATCCAAAATCAAATCTAGAGTCGGCTTTCTATTTCGCAACAAAGTCTCCTTCACTTACGCCGCCAAACTTACCCTAGTAAAACTGACTATCCTACCGATCCTCGACTTCGGCGATGTCATCTACAAAATAGCTTCCAATACTCTACTCAGCAAACTAGATCCGTTTTGTTACTAAAGCACCTTATACCACCCACCACTGCGACCTGTATGCTCTAGTCGGCTGTCCCTCGCTACATATTCGTCGCCAGACCCACTGGCTCCAGGTCATCTACAAGTCCATGCTAGGTAAAGCTCTGCCTTATCTCAGTTCACTGGTCACGATGGCAACACCCACCCGTAGCAGGCGCTCCAGCAGGTGTATCTCACTGATCATCCCTAAAGCCAACACCTCATTTGGCCGCCTTTCATTCCTGTTCTCTGCTACCTCTGACTGGAACGAATTGCAAAAATCGCTGAAGTTGGAGACTTTTATTTCCCTCACCAACTTTAAACATCTGCTATCTGAGCAGCTAACTGATCGCTGCAGCTGTACATAGTCCATCTGTAAATAGCCCACCCAATTTACCTACCTCATCCCCATACTGTTTTTATTTATTTACTTTTCTGCTCTTTTGCACACCAGTATCTCTACTTGCACATGTTCATCTGATCATTTATCACTCCAATGTTAATCTGCTAAATTGTAATTATTCGCCTACCTCCTCATGCCTTTTGTACACAATGTATATAGACTCTTTTTTTTCTCTACTGTGTTATTGACTTGTTAATTGTGTTGTTGTCTGTTCACACTGCTATGCTTTATCTTGGCCAGGTTGCAGTTGTTCTCAACTAGCCTACCTGGTTAAATAAAGGTAAAATAAAATAAAACATCTAGGGGGTGTTTCAATTTTCCAAGAGCACAGTGGGAAATGGAAAAAGTATGGAACTACCCAGACTGTCTAGAGCTGGCCGTCCAACCAAACTGAGCAACTGGGCAAGAGGTGGTGACCAAGAACACAACGACCACTCTGACAGAACTACAGAGTTCCTTGGCTGAGACGGGACAACAGTCTCTGTAGCACTTCACCGAATTGGGTTTTATGGGAGAGTGGCCAGACGGAAGCCCCCCCCCCCCCCTGAGAAAAAGGCACATGCCTGGGATCAAACCCGTGTCTGTAAGTGACGCCTCGAGCACTGCGATGCTGCGCCACTCGGGAGGCCCTGTATTTCAATACATATGCAAACATTTCTACAAAGATGTTTTCACTTTGTCACTATGGGGTATTCTGTGTAGATGGGTGAGAAAAAAATCTATTGAACCCAATTTGAATTCAGGCTGTAACAACAAAATGTGGAATAAGTCAAGGGGTATGAATACTTTATGAAGACAGTGTATGACAGGACTACTCAACTACCCACAAATCATGCAATATATCTTCTGAAATAAGTTTTGTTCTCGTATATTGATGAAAAAAACAAAGAAATGTATCACCCATCCTCTGAAGGCGTCAGCCTGCTTCAGTTCGGCTGGCGCTTGCCGAGCTCGTTCCCTTAAAAGGCCTTCGCTTGAAAAAAACGTTTGTCCATTTTGAGACGCCATAGCCAGGAGCCAGATTTATCTATGATAACTCAAGAAATCTGTCATACATTTTTGACGAGGAGATCTTAGTTGCGCAATTTTGCATCTGACTAAGATGTTTGGGGCAGTATTTCTCAAGTGGAAAAATGTGCATGAGTACAAGTCTCTTGTTGAATGACAACAGGCACTTCATTGAAGAATCCATACTGTTGACCAATCGCCGACAAGGGGGTGTAGACTTCGGCTACCGAGAAAAAAAACAGTGTGCCCGAACAGCTGAAAAGACCCTTGCCGAAGTCCAAAACTAACAAAAACGTCACAAAATGTTGTCATAATAGATGCAAACTGTTTCCGAACTCTTTTGGCTGGGAAGCATGCGGAAGCCTTAACACTCACCCTGTGTCCAAAGAAGGAAGCTGAGTCCTACAGTACCCCCACCCTGTGTCCAGGCCTATACCACCACCTTCCATTATCTGACACTCACCCTGTGTCCAGTCCCGGTGTACTGAAGGAAGCTGAACCCGACTCTGTCCCGCTCTCCACATCACTGTCACTCTGGTACTCCACTGGGGACGCCGAGCCAGGCTTGATACGCACTGTAGGGAGAAAGGGGGGGAGGGAGAGATGAAGATGAAGAGCGAGGGAAGAAAGAGAGAGAGGAAGAAAGATGGGTATAAATAGAGAAAGACAAACAACAGGGGTTAGCAACTTAAATCCAGCATTAACACACAGTACTTGGCAACACAAAAGGTAAGTCAAGGCATCCCAGCTGAGCTCATTTGAATTTCTATTTGTGTGTGAGAGAATTCCTCATTATACTTAGGTATGGTTGGCTGTGCTGCGGAGGCTGCTGATTGTATTTGTGAACCCCCCTCTCCCTTCTCCTTTAGTGGGTCAGAATGTGGTGAGTGCACTGTTTAAAGGTTCTCTTGCCTGAGGATGAGTGAGGGTGAGGGTTGTTTGTGATGATGGGGTTGGGATGGGGGTAAATAACTGTCCTTTGTACGTTGGGATAACCAACCACCTGTTAACCCTAATACCCCTGAAACCCACCTTATTCAAAGGCAAAACGACCCACCTCCTCTCTTCTAGAACTCTTCCCCCTTCTAAAAGTCCCTCCCTCCGTACTCCACCCCTCTCTCCCGTGCCCCACCCTCTCTCCCGTGAAATAAAAATAAAATACATTTATTTCATGTAAGGAACTCAGTCCGGCTTTCAACTTACTCTTGAAAGTTGTAATAGTATAACGCACAAGGTGCAATTTGGAAATATTGACATGAATACACGTTAGACATGGCAAAATGTATAGAATTGCAAGAAAATTTGCTTTAAAACCAGCAAAATGATCTCTCCGCCAAACAAGAGGGGTGTGAACAGTTTGTGTCATGAACAGTGCTTGTCCCCATAGAAACAGACATGGCAAGGGATTGCACCCCTCTCCAGCATGGCCTCATGGTGAGTAGTCGGTCTGCAAACATTTTGGAGAAAATGGTGAGCAAGTTAGTAAATCTTCATGGATTTTTATTTTTTAAGTGTCACTACCGAACATCTAATTTATCAATAAATATGGAAAGTACGGTTTTCGGACTAAAGTACAGGTAACTGCCAAAATAAAGGACACACCAACAGAGTGTCTTAATAGGGCGTTGGGCCATCACGAGCCACCAGAACAGCTTCAATGCACTTTGGCATAGATTTTTACAAGTGTCTGGCATTCCATTGGAGGGATGCGACTAGGGCTGTGGCGGTCACGAAATTTTGTCAGTCGGCGATTGTCAAGCAAATAACTGTTGGTCTTACGGTAATTGACCGTTAATTAACATAAACAAATTAAGCATTTCCGGGCTTCCACACATAGCCTACAAGCCACCGATGCAGGCAGACCTTTGGAACAGCTCCATTTAAAAAAAGTCTAATAAATCCATGTAATATAGCCAACGCTTTCACAAATCCATTATTTATTTTAGACAGGTCTAAAGAAACATGATATCAAGAAAATGTAGTTTATTTCAGAAGAACAGAATGGCATATAGAATATGCTATTCTGCATATTTAAGTGTATGATTTGATAGAGCAGTCTGAGCGGTGGTGGGCCGCAGCAGGCTCGTAAGCATTCATTCAAACAGCACTTTCCTGCGTTTGCCGGCAGCTCTTAGCAATGCTTGAAGCACAGCGCTGTTTATGACTTCAAGCCTATCAACTCCCGAGATTAGGCTGGCAATACTAAAGTGCCTATAAGAACATCCAATAGTCAAAGGTTAATGAAATACAAATGGTATAGAGGGAAATAGTCCTATAATTGCGATAATAACTACAACCTAAAACTTCTTACCTGGGAATATTGAAGACTCATGTTAAAAGGAACCACCAGCTTTCAAATGTTCTCATGTTTTGAGCAAGGAACTTAAACGTTAGCTTTTTTACATAGCACATATTGCACTTTTACTTTCTTCTCCAACACTGTGTTTTTGCATTATTTAAACCAAATTGAACATGTTTCATTATTTATTTGAGACTAAATAGATTTTATTTATGCATTATATTAAGTTAAAATAAAAGTGTTCATTCAGTATTGTTGTCATTATTACAAATAAATATATAAAAAAACGTCTGATTAATCAGTACAGGCTTTTTTGGTTCTCTAATAATCGTTATTGGTGTTGAAAAATCATAAATCAGTCAACCTCTAAAAGTGACCACAAATGCATTTTTGCATGGTATGCTTTTACTAGAAATTTGCCTTTTTATGGTGAAAATTATCTTCCCCAAACTCGAAACTCACATGCTGCTTATATATGCCAGTTTGGCTCTACACCTTTGATTGATTGATTTTAAAGAGGTTATTTGGCCACTTTAGTTGTGATACAAACCTTATTACAACATATAGGCCTATGGGCTAGGCTACATGAGGTGTGATACAAACCTTATTAAAACATATAGAACAATGGGCTAGGCTACATGAGGTGTGATAATAACCTTATTAAAACATATAGGACTATGGACTAGACTATATGAGGTGTGATAATAACCTTATTAAAACATATGGGACTATGCACTAGACTATATGAGGTGTGATACTAACCTTATTAAAACATATAGGACTATGGACTAGACTATATGAGGTGTGATACTAACCTTATTAAAACATATAGGACTATGGACTAGACTATATGAGGTGTGATACTAACCTTATTAAAACATATAGGACTATGGACTAGACTATATGAGGTGTGATACTAACCTTATTAAAACATATAGGACTATGGACTAGACTACATGAGGTGTGATACTAACCATATTAAAACATATAGGACTATGGACTAGACTACATGAGGTGTGCCACTAAGTTGCAAAAAAAAGGCATTGTTTCCTATTCTGGGCATCCTTCACAAGTGATAATGTATCATTCACAAGTGATAGGCTAATATCGTCACCCATCAGACTGTTCTTGATTGAATCTTGTCTTTACATATACTAAATATGGGCAGAGGAAAAAATACATGTCATCTATACACTTAAATAGCGAATCAAGGATGCTTTTCCTGTGGTTTATTTTCATTTTCATACTCTGTCCTAAAGTGAAGTTGAGAATACATTTAGTAGTCCCAGCCTATAGAAAGCTGATGGAATCCTCCTCTTTTAAATAGAGGCCATCACTGTGTTTTCCCTCGCAATTGTATAGCCTATAGAAATGTTGCGCAACGTGAATTCATGGGCTTTCATGAAGTGTTTGATTAGATTTTCCATTACATTTCCATTGATGTCAGAGTGATTAGAGGGGCAATAGAGTGCTTGAGTACCAGGCAGTTAACAAGTTTGGTAGACTATTAAGGACCATCAGCAGCATCAGAGCTTGGAGAAACCTAATTACCTTAACTAAATGCTCATGTGGAATTTGACTGCCTTCATGACTTGTGAACGCCACGGTCACCGCAACAGCCCTAGATGCGACACCATTCTTCCACAAGAAATTCCCTAATTTGGTGTTTTGGTGATGGAAAACGCTGTCTAAGGCACCACTCCAAAATCTCTCATAAGTGTTCAATTGGATTAAGTTCTGGTGACAGACACACACACACACACACACACACACACTTTAAACCCCCTATGCCTCTTTGAGACCCCTCTTTCGAAGAATAGCCATCGTCACCAAAATAATGGGCAACTGTGCATTTTTATACATGACCCTAAGCATAAATGGATGTTAATTGCTTAATTAACTCAGGAACCACACCTGTGTGGAAGCACCTGCTTTGAATATACTTTGTGTCCCTCATTTAAACAAAATGTTTCCTTTATTTAGGTAGTTACCTATATAGGTTTGCTGTGATGTACATCACAGGAGGTTGGTGGCACCTTATTTGTGGAGGACGGGTTCGTGGTATTGACTAGAGCGGAATCAGTGGAATGTTATCAAATACATCAAACACATGGTTTCCAGGTGTTCGATGTCATTCCAATAGCTCCGTTCCGGCCAATATTACGAACCATTCTCCCCTCAGCAGCCTCCACTGATATAATCTTTCATTTGGACAGATGTACATCTCTTATTTTCATCTTTGTATCTGTGCCATTATTACTGTGCTTTACTGTACTGAACTGCAGGATTTCCCAAACTGGGTCCTGGGGCCCCACCTGGGTACATATTTTGGTGTTTGCCCTAGCACTACACAGCTGATTGAAATAATCAAAGCTTGATGATGAGTTGGTTATTTGAATCCGCTGAGTAATGAAAACTACATGTGCAACCAGGGGGGTCACCAGGACTGAGTTTGGGAAACCTTGCACTTCTGTACTGTGCTCTATTGTGCCCTGCTCTACTGGTCTTTACTAGATTTTACTGCAGGGGTCAGCAACTAAATGTAACATTTATTTAACTAGTAGGTAAGTCAGATAAACCGGCCCGCATGTGATTTATTTTGGCACGCTAAAGTTTTTAGTAACGTTTTTTTATTTGGGGGGGGATTTTAGTTTTTGGTTATTTTTTAAAACTAAAATCACCAGGAATTCAGCAAAAATGGGTTTATTTTAGGAAATCTGTTCCCAAGTATTCCCACAAATAATACAAATTGACATATGTGATCGTGTATCAATGTAATCAAGATATGATTTTCAAATACAATTTATTTTGGGGCTTAGTTGTTGTCAATTTGCAGTAGAATTATTAGTTCCGGACCCTTGACCAGCCGCGCAAATTATGTTACAAGTTTCAGATTCATACAATCAACGTTGAACATTTCACAGAGAACAATAGAGGTTTTATTTCTCTAAATGAAATGTAAAGGTTTTGAAAATACATGTTCTAAAATAAACCTGTAATAGATACTATACTATATAGAATACTAGACATGGTTCTCCCTTCACTGCAACTTTTCTTTCGATAGGGACACATTTCGTGAGGTGGTAAGAAATTCGGGTAAAGATTTCAAATATGCAATACAAACAAAGTGTGTGTCTACCTGACATGCAGTATCAATCAAAAGTTTAGACACCTACTCATTCAAGGGCTTTTCTTCATTTGTACTATTTTCTACATTGTAAACAATAGTGAAGACATCAAAACTATGAAATAACACATATGGAATCATGTAGTAACCAAAAAAAAGTGTTAAACAAATCAAAATATATTTTATATTTGAGATTCTTCAAAGTAGCCATCCTTTGCCTTGACGACAGCTATGCACACTCTTGTATGTATTAAGACGTGTGCTGAAAGTTTGGGAAAAGTAGGATACCGGATTTGCACCACTTCCGTAGAACGCTCCATATAGGGAATAATGTGCTCTTTGGGACACAGAATGACTCCTCAGGAAGAGACGTACTGTACTATACGGAGAGCTCTCCTTATGAATTAACATGTCAGTCTGTATATGCAGTGCATCATTAACGTGTGTGTGCGCACGTGTGCATGTGTGAAGAGGGATCCTTAGAAAGACAATACGGGGCCGTGCCAGTGGGAGAGAGCATGGCGGGGGTGAAAGAGAAACAGTGACTGAAAGGGAGAGGGAAAGAGAGAACGAGAAAGTCCATGACAGTGACATACAACTAGTGTGTGTGTGTCTGTGATAGAGCGAGAGAAAGAGCTCATGCGTGTGTCTGTGTGTGTGTGTGTGAAGATAAGCGAGTATGGTTTAAAGAGAGTTAGCATGGATGAGACTCGAGAGACGTATTGCTTGCGAGGAGGATAATGTTCAAGAGGTCAAGAGACCGAGATGATGAGATAAAGTGATGAAGATAAAGAGCAGGGGAGAGAAACTGTGTGTTAGTGAGAGGATTTACTCCGCCCAAAATCTGCTGGCGTGCGATAAGCCATTTTTTGTATAGAGGTCTATGAGAGAGTGTCGAATTACGCAAGGCTTATTTGATCGAATAGAAGTTCCGTAAGGTTTAGGCTGTTACAAATGTACTGACATACAGTGCATTCAGAAAGTATTCAGACCCCTTGACTTTTCCCAAAATAAATTACTTTACAGCCTTATTCTAAAATGGATTAAATTGTCCCCCCCCACATCAATCTACACACAATACCCCATAATGACAAAACAAAATTAGGTTTAGAACATTTTGCAAATGTATTAAAAATAAAAAACTGAAATATGATATTTACATAAGTATTCAGACCCTTTACTCTACTTTGTTGAAGGACCTTTGGCAGTGATTACAGTCTCAAGTATTCTTGGGTATGACGCTACAAGCTTGGCACACCTGTATTTGGGGAGTTTCTCCCATTCCACTCTGTAGATCCTCTCAAGCTCTGTCAGATTGGATGGGGAGCATCGCTGCACAGCTATTTTCAGGTCTCTCCAGAGATGTTCGATCGGGTTCAAATCCAGTTTCTGGCTGGGCCACTCAAGGACATTCAGAGACTTGTCCCGAAGTCACTCCTGCGTTGTCTTAGCTGTGTTCTTAGGGTCGTTGTCCTGTTGGAAAGTGAACCTTCGCCCCAATCTGAGGTGCTGAGCGCTCTGGAGCAGGTTTTCATCAAGGATATCTCTGTACTTTGCTCCGTTCATCTTTCCCTTGATCCTGACTAGTCTCCCAGTCCATGCCGCTGAAAAACATCCCCACAGCATGATGCTGCCACCTCCATGCTTTACTGTAGGGATGGTGCCAGGTTTCCTCCAGACGTGACGCTTGGCATTCAGGCCAAAGAGTTCAATCTTGGTTTCATCAGACCAGAGAATCTTGTTTTGCATGGTCTGAGAGTTCTTTATGTGTCCTTTGGAAAACTCCAAGCGGGCTGTCATGTGCCTTTCACTGAGGAGTGGCTTCCATCTGGCCACTCTAATATAAAAGCCTGATTGGTGGAGTGCTGCAGAGATGGTTGTCCTTCTGGAAGGTTCTCCCAGCTCCACAGAGAAACTCTTGGTCACATCCCTGACCAAGGCCCAGTTTGGCCAGCTCTAGGAAGAGTCTTGGTGGAGGCCACTGTGTTCTTGGGGACCTTCAATGCTGCAGACATTTTTTGGTACCCTTCCCCAGACCTGTGCCTCAACACAATCCTGTCTCGGAGCTTGGTTTGGTTTTTGCTCTGACATGCACTGTCAACTGTGGGACCTTATATAGACATGCGTGTGCCTTTCCAAATCATGTCCAATCCACATTTTTTACCACAGGTGGACTCCGATCAAGTTGTAGAAACATCTCAAGGATGATCAATGAAAACAGGGTGCACCTGAGCTCAATATCGAGTCTCATAACGTAGGGTCTGAATACATGTGCAAACAAGGTATCTGTTTCTTATGTTTAACATATTTGCAAAATTTGTAAAAACAAACTGTTTTCGCTTTGTCATTATGGGGTATTGTGTGTAGATTGATGAGACCTTTAAAACATTTTAAAAAAATCAATTTTAGAATAAGGGTGTAACGTAACAAAATGGGGAAAAAGTAAAGGGGTCTGAATACTTTCTGAATGCGCTGTAAGTGGATGCATGGGGCATTTTGGCAACTTTAAGAAAAACGTCTTAGTTGGGCCTGTTGTTCACATGTGTATCTGCCCTCTCATTGGCTAGAATGGTCCCACCTGATCTCGCCTGCCTTCAATCATTGACGACATGTATTTCCATCGTTAGTCAACTCGGCTATTTTGTCAACATAATAGATTAACTTTAAGTGAGAGAAATCGGAGAGAAGAGAGTGTGATTAGGAGAAGAAGAGGACGGACGTGACCAGAGAGAACTCAATTATCATTTCTCCAACTTTGAAGCTTTAATTTCAACACTTATTTCATAAGGTTGTACTTACGACGTTCATGTTGTAATTGTTTCAGCCTCACCATTTCTATGCTCTAGGGAATAGCTTCATCTCAACAAAACGGAACATATCCTTCCCTCCCTTTCCCTCGGGACTCACCGGATCCCTCAGAGCGCCCGTCGCTCCCGATGAGGGGCACTGTGATGGCAGCGGTGGCCACTCCGTCCGTGGGCATGGTGGTGTAGACCAAGGGCAGAGACTGGACCACCACGGGGATGGTCTGCAGCTGGCCCATCTTACTGGGCATGTTGACCGACGGGATGGTGTGGATGACATGCAGGATCTGCTGACCGCCTGCCCCCTGGGTAGATGCTAGGATGGACCCGGGAGAGAGCATCTGGAGGGAGGGAGGGATGGAGGAGAGCAGGGGTTAAGGTGGGTATACAGGGGGGCGGAGCAGTACTGTCTGAAATGGCACCAGATTCCCTATATAGTGCAGTGTTTCCCAAACTGGGTAGTACATCATCAGTTCCTCTTGTCGTGTCAGTCATTACAGACCTCGGAGAGGTAGAACTTGTCAGAAATGTCCAGATCAACTTGCCCATGTCGGCAAAAAAAAGTTTAATCTCAACATGTTCTGCCCACAACTTTTTGTTGTAGGGTTTGAGTCACTCCATGTTGCGAATTACAGGGGAGCCAGGGGGCTCAGCCCCCCTAAATCCAACAAAAGTCAAACTTTGGTGGGGTCTCTAAATGTTATACCCATTTTAGGTATTCCAACTTCAGGCTACTAAAAAGGGCAATTTGTCAACAAGACGCATCAATTCATGTAGGCCTAATCAATAGCAATCACTGAATGTCATTCAGCACACTATGGTGTTTTGTAACAGATGTCTATTTCCATGAATCAAATGGCACGAGTATACATGCAGTTTGGATGTGTTTGACAATCAGATTAAAATATCATAACTGGTTGTGTTCATGCCACATTAAACGGTAATAATTGTGTAGAATAATGTGTAGAATTGTGGGAATTAAGCTTGAAACCAGCTAAATGTTCTCTCCACCAACAACAGGGTTGTGAACAGTTTGTGCCATGAACAGTGCTTGTCCCCATAGAAACAGACATGGCACGCCCGGGGTGGGGTCCAATGCTGAAAGGGGCGGGGGGGGCCTGCGTGAAAAAGTTTGGGAAACCCTGATAAAGTGCACTACTTTTGACCAGAAAGAGAAATAGGGTGCCATTTTGGACACAGACATTGAGTCAACAGCTAAGCTGAGAAGAAAATAAAGAGCATGTCAGTATGAGGTAGGCCGTCGTTGTAAATACGAATTTGTTCTTTAAATGACTTGCCGAGTTAAATAAAAAGGTTAAATAGAAAAGTAAAAAACAATTGTTAAACTGAAAGACAGAGCCTGTCAAAATAAAAAAACATTGTAAACTAAGTTACTACATAAGACACATTTTTGGCAGGCCCTAATTTGTGTGAGTGATTTAACTTTTCAGCCAACAGACACGACTACCAATCATTCCAAAAGAGGAGCTAGCTAACGAGCCGACTGGCTTAATAACTGGCGTGGTTACCATGGTGTCTAGAATGGTTACCGTAGGGATGTGGTTTGCCGACAGCGTGGGCGGCGCCACGGAGCTGGGGGCGGGGTTGGCTGTGGTGGACGGTGTAGAAACGGGCAGGGAGGGGCGTGGCTTGCCAAGTGACAGGTCGACAGGTTCCGTCTGGTCCTCTGAGGGGCGGGAGGAGTCGTCTTGTGTGTCTGTTGTGGTTGTGTCTATGGTCATGTCTGTGGCTGTGCAGAGGGGAGGGGGAGACTCAGGTTGGGTCTTCTCTGTCTTGATCTTCAGGTCTGTAGGCTGGGGAAACTCCTCACCCACTTCAGCCTGCTAGAGAGAGAGAGGGAAGAGGATATGAGAGAGAGGAGGAGAGGGAGGGGATGGGAGTGAGGGAGGGTTGGAGAGAAAGAGAGGAAAGAAAGAGAGGGTAGAGAGATATTAAGAAGAATGATTGACAGAGTCAAGGAGAAAGAAGTGAGATGAATAGGGAGAAAAAGGAAGAGAAAGAAGGAAATAAGAGAGATGATCAGCACATGATTTTCCTCCACACACACACACACACACACACACACACACACACACACACACACCCTGCTCTCCCCTTGGCTCAGCTCAGCTGTACTCTCTGGCTGCACAAACAGAGCAGAGCAAAGCTGGGTAGGGGAACAATGGCTGCTGTGTGGGGCCCTGGGAGCTGAGAGGGAGAGGTGGGGCTGGGAGGTGGGGCTGGGAGGTGGAGAGCAGAGCAGCAGGCCTAAAGATGGCATGCTGCCAGGAGAGAGCTGCCCTGCCCTGCCTAGCCCCGGCCAAGCCCTGCACTGAGGCACAGAGTGCACCCAGCTACAGCATACAGAGCAGAGAGCACTAAGCATAGAGCAGAACACAACATCCCTATCCAGCCTGGAGCAGAGCACGACCCAGTGCTCAGGCATACGCCCAGCCCAGGGGGGCAGGCATGCACATACCTATACTCGCCCACGCTGACACAACCGCCACCATGCACACAGGCACAAGAAAAGGCAGGGGTTTGTTAGTGACTGTACACAGACACTGAGCCTCAGTGCATGTGAGATGAATGATGGGTATGAGTTCATCATTACTGAAGTCATTTCAAGACAAACACACAATTCCTACTTTTGGGTTGTCTGGTTCAGTATTCAGTGAGAGATGGCTATAGGGATGATGGGCTAAACCCACTACCCAAACTCTCCTAGCCTACATAACCACACTTAGAGAGTGGACACAGGTGGACCCAGAGAGGGAAGGAGGTCAGTCAGTGTACATAACATAGGAGGTTAGGATACATGTTGTTGGGAAAAGGAAAGAGAGAGAGAGAGAGAGAGAGAGAGAGAGAGAGGGTGGCAGAGTGAGAGAGATCGAGGGTGGCAGAGTGAGAGTGAGAGAGGGCGGCAGAGTGAGAGAGGGCGAAGGTGGCAGAGAGAGAGAGAGAGCGAGGGTGGCAGAGTGAGAGTGAGAGAGGGCGAAGGTGGCAGAGAGAGAGAGAGCGAGGGTGGCAGAGTGAGAGAGAGCGAGGGTGGCAGAGTGAGAGAGCGAGGGTGGCAGAGTGAGAGAGCGAGGGTGGCAGAGTGAGAGAGAGCGAGGGTGGCAGAGTGAGAGAGAGCGAGGGTGGCAGAGTAAGAGTGAGAGAGGGTGGCAGAGCGAGAGAGGGCGGCAGAGCGAGAGAGGGCGAAGGTGGCAGAGCGAGGGTGGCAGAGAGAGCGAGGGTGGCAGAGAGAGAGAGAGCGAGGGTGGCAGAGAGAGAGAGAACGAGGGTGGCAGAGAAAGAGAGAGCGAGGGTGGCAGAGAGAGAGAGCGAGGGTGGCAGAGCGAGAGAGAGCGAGGGTGGCAGAGTGAGAGAGAGCAAGGGAAAGAGAAAAAGGAGAGTGGGTGGGAAAGGCCTCTGGTTGTCATGGAAACTGGGAGGTATCAGCTGACAATTTTTTCCCCTCATTCTATCTACCCACTCCCTTCCTCACTCTTCTCCTCTTTCCCTCCCTGTCTCTGCTTCCACTCCCTTCCTCCTCTTTCCCTCCCTGTCTCTGCTTCCACTCCCTTCCTCCTCTTTCCCTCCCTGTCTCTGCTTCCACTCCCTTCCTCCTCTTTTCCTCCCTGTCTCTGCTTCCACTCCCTTCCTCCCGCTCCTCCTCTTTCCCTCCCTGTCTCTGCTTCCACTCCCTTCCTCCCGCTCCTCCTCTTTCCCTCCCTGTCTCTGCTTCCACTCCCTTCCTCTTTCCCTCCCTGTCTCTGCTTCCACTCCCTTCCTCCTCTTTTCCTCCCTGTCTCTGCTTCCACTCCCTTCCTCCCGCTCCTCCTCTTTCCCTCCCTGTCTCTGCTTTCACCGCATCCTCTCATGCTAGTCTGTTTGTCCCCCACACCTTCCCTCCAGATCACGTTCTCTCGCTTTCTTTCTAGCCATCTCTCTCCCATATCCTCTTCACAATGGTCTACATTTGGAAGCGTATTGAGACACATACATGTCATTCTCTCCTGGCTCAAAGTAGAAGAGAGATTGACTTCCTCACTATTTGGTTTGTAATAAGTGTTGACATGCTGAATGCACCGAGCTGTCTGTTTAAACTACTAGCACACAGCTCAAACACCCATCCATACCCCACAACACATGCCATCAGAGGTCTCTTCACAGTCCCCAAGTCCAGAACACACTATGTGAGGTGCACAGTACTACACAGAGCCATGACTACATTGAACTCTATTCCACATCAGGTAACTGATGCAGCAGTAGAATCAGATTTAAACAGATACACACCTTATGGAACAGCGGGGACTGTGAAGTAACACAAACTTAGGCACAGACACATGCATACACACACACACGATAACATACGCACTATACACACATGTACACATAGATTTTGTGTTGTAGATATGTGGTAGTGGAGTAGGGGCCAGAGGGCACACTTAGTGTGTTATGAATGTATTATAATGTAAAAACTGTATAACTGCTTTAATTTTGCCAGACCCCAGGAAGAGTCTTGACAGCAGCTAATGGGTATCCATAATAAATACACAGACACTATTCTCAGCTAAAACATTTAAAACAATGCTCCTGAAAATCAGATGACAAATTACACCCTGTTCCTACTGCACACTAACAAATGGCACCCTATTCCCTATTTCAGGGGCATTCAACATTTACCCTACGAGGTCCGAAGCATGCTGGTTTTCTGTTAATTAATTAACCTGCTAATTAATTACACCCACCTGGTGTCTAAATAAGTGCCTGATTAGAATGGAACAATTGATCAAAAGCAGTGAAACTTGCACCGAGGTCCAGAGTTGAGTTTTCAGGCCCTATATAGTGCATAGGGCTCTGGTGTAAAGTAGTGCAGCATATAGGAAATAGGGTGCCATTTTGGACAAACCTAGTGACTGTATGAGCGGTGGAGAGCTCACAAACACTGAGAGAAAGTTGGCCACATCACACACAGAAAGTGGCGTCAGAAGTTAGATGTTATAACCTATTGTTGCCTAACTCAAGCAAACCACTGGGGTCACACTGGTTGAATCAACGTTGTTTCCACGTTATGTCTTTGAAATGACGTTGAAGAGACGTTGAACTGACGTCTGTGCCAGAGCGAAGGCTTGGTCTCAAAGAGAAGACAGATCTTGGGGCTGTAGTGTGGTCGCAGCAGGCCTAGCGAATGGGAGAAGTACTGTTTCAGCGAGGCAGAGATGAGAGGTCTCCTGTAAGTACAAAGACATGGAGGGCAGCAATGAAGTGTTCTCTGCACCTACTTTTACTACTACACCACTGAACACTCAGAGATCCTGAGTATCTCTCTGTACTCTATACTGAGTGACTTTCTATCAGTCTCTAACCCTGTATTCTCTCTTTATACTGAGTGACTTTCTATCAGTCTCTAACCCTGTATTCTCTGTACTCTATACTGAGTGACTTTCTACCAGTCTCTAACCCTGTATCCTCTCTTTATACTGAGTGACTTTCTATCAGTCTCTAACCCTGTATTCTCTCTTTATACTGAGTGACTTTCTAACAGTCTCGAACCATGTATTCTCTCTTTATACCGAGTGACTTTTTATCAGTCTCTAACCCTGTATCCTCTCTTTATACTGAGTGACTTTCTATCAGTCTCTAACCCTGTATTCTCTGTAGTCTATACTGAGTGACTTTCAATCAGTCTCTAACCCTGTATTCTCTCTGTACTCTATACTGACTGACTTTATATCAGTCTCTAACCCTGTATCCTCTCTGTACTCTATACTGAGTGATTTTCTATCAGTCTCTAACCCTGTATTCTCTGTACTCTATACTGACTGACTTTCTATCAGTCTCTAACCCTGTATCCTCTCTGTACTCTATACTGAGTGATTTTCTATCAGTCTTTAACCCTGTATCCTCTCTGTACTCTATACTGAGTGACTTTCTATCAGTCTCTAACCCTGTATCCTCTCTTTATACGGACTGACTTGCTTTCAGTCTCTAACCCTGTATTCTCTGTAGTCTATACTGAGTGATTTTCTATCAGTCTCTAACCCTGTATTCTCTGTACTCTATACTGAGTGACTTTCTACCAGTCTCTAACCCTGTATTCTCTGTAGTCTATACTGAGTGATTTTCTATCAGTCTCTAACCCTGTATTCTCTGTACTCTATACTGAGTGACTTTCTACCAGTCTCTAACCCTGTATTCTCTCTTTATACTGAGTGACTTTCTATCAGTCTCTAACCCTGTATTCTCTGTAGTCTATACTGAGTGATTTTCTATCAGTCTCTAACCCTGTATTCTCTGTACTCTATACTGAGTGACTTTCTACCAGTCTCTAACCCTGTATTCTCTCTTTATACTGAGTGACTTTCTATCAGTCTCTAACCCTGTATTCTCTCAGCAATGACTAACAGCTTGACCTCCATCATCAGCCTCTGCCTCTATATCCTTGTACTTTGAGCTAAGTATCTATCCTTTCCCTGCAGCCTCCATCGCTCTCCCTGTACGGTCTCTGAGTGATCCACCTCCCTCTCTATCCTTGTAGGCTGCCCTCCCAGCACTACTTTATATATAGACCTCTATCTAGCTCTGTGCACTTCTATAAAAGCTAAGCCTCCAGCCCCGCACCGCAGCCCCCACTATCACCACAGAGAGATAAAGGGAGGAGAGAAAGAGATTGAGAGAACGATAGAATGAGAGAGTTGGAGAGGAGACTTACAGGATGAAGAGAGAGAGAGAGAGAATGTATGGGCCCATTAACAACGTGATTGGGTAAAGACGATGGCGAACAATATTGGTGGCAGAACTGTGTCAGACTCACTGGAAGGTTGGCAAGAGACGAGAGGGGTATTTACTCTGACTTTTAATTCAACAACTCTGCCATATAAATGGGTCACCAGATGCAGAGTAGTTGATGTCATTTAAACGTGAATGGCTTGCTATGCACGGGTGTATGTCTTGTGATGTGTTATGCATGCCAGGAATAGCCTGTATTGTTGCCAGACACATTTCCCTATGGTACAATACAGTATTCATTCATGCTACTGCACTGCAATGCTGGTGTTGATATTGCATTGTTGGTTATTGCAATGGACTGCTGAGAGGGAACCTATAGCTCTGGCAGTCTACTCAGTTGAACCCCAATAGGCTCTGACTAAGTCACTAAGTTATTCTAAAGGAGGAAATCAATAGGTCACAAGGTGAGAGAAACAATGCTTTGTCTGTGTGTGAGTGTGAGATTGAGAGAGAGAGAGAGAGAGAGAGAGAGAGTAGAGAAAAGGAGGCATGAGGACAGAGAGAAAGGCAGGAGGAGAGAGAGAGAGAGAGAGAGAGAGAGAGAGAGAGAGAGAAAAGAGAAAAGGAGGCATGAGGACAGAGACAAAGGCAGGAGGAGAGAGAGAGAGAAGATTAAAGGAGGCAGGGGGAGAGAGAGAGAGAGAGAGAGAGAGAGTAGAGAAAAGGAGGCATGAGGACAGAGAGAAAGGCAGGAGGAGAGAGAGAGAGAGAGAGAGAGAGAGAGAGAGAGAGAGAGAGAGAGAAAGAGAAAAGAGAAAAGAGAAAAGAGAAAAGGAGGCATGAGGACAGAGACAAAGGCAGGAGGAGAGAGAGAGAGAAGATTAAAGGAGGCAGGGGGGGAGAGAGAGAGAGAGAGAGAGAGAGTAGAGAAAAGGAGGCAGACAGAGAGTGCAAGTGCAAATGGTACCTCTCCCAATTTCGGTGACCCTCTCTTTCTCCCTTCCTACCCCTCACTCTCTCCAGGCTTATCGGTCTCCAGTCAATAGCTCTCTGCCGTGGCCCTGAAGGTCATGCCTAAAGTCTGAGGTGAATCTTAATAGAGCCAACAGCTCAAAGGGTTAATGGATTTCTACTCACAGCCAGATAGAGAGAAGAGAGGAGAGAGAGAAATAGATACTAGAGTACAGTCATACGCCCTGGTTAAGGTCTATATGATGATGGAGTCAACAATGTTGTGTTCCAGCTATAGTACTACCTAGACAACTAGATAGCAGTGGTGAGAGAGAGAGAGAGAGAGAGAGAGAGAGAGAGAGTAAAACTACTTTGAAATACTACTTAAGGAGTTTTTGGAGAACCTGTACTTACTTTACTATTTATATTTGTCACAACTTTTACTCTACTACATTCCTAAAGAAAATATGTACTTTTAACTTTTGACATTTTCTCTGAAACCCAAAATTAGTTACATTTGGAAAGCTCAGGCAGGACAGTAATATGAGACAATTCACGCACCTATCAATATAATGCGTTATCAACTTTACTGTCTCCGATCTGGCGAACTCACTAAACACAAATACTGTGTTGGAGAATGGCCTTCCCTGTCCGTAAATTAAAAGTACAAGAAATCTGAGCCAGATGGTTTGCTTAATATAAGGAATTTGATGTATAGCATTTACTGTTTACTTAAGTAACAAAATTTTTACTTTTTCCACCACTGTAATTAAGTACATTTTAAACCAGATAATTTTAGACATTCACTAAAGTAGTTTCTAACTGGGTGAATTTACTTGAGGTATTTTCTATTAAAGGCATCTTTACTTTTACTCAAGTATGACAGCTTTGCACACTCTTGGCATTCTCTCAACCAGCTTCACCTGGAATGCTTTTCCAACAGTCTTGAAGGAGTTCCCACATATGCTGAACACTTGTTGGCTGTTTTTTCTTCACTCTGCGGTCCAACTCATCCCAAACCATCTCGATTGGGTTGAGGTCGGGTGATTATGGAAGCCAGGTCATCTGATGCAGCACTCCATCACTCTCCTTCTTGGTCAAATAGCCCTTACACAGCCTAGAGGTGTGTTGAGTCATTGTCCTGTTGAAAAACAAATGATAGTCCCACTAAGAACAAACCAGATGGGATGGCGTATCACTGCAGAATGCTGTGGTAGCCATGCTGGTTAAGTTAAGTGTGCCTTGAATTCTAAATAAATCACAGACAGTGTCACCAGCAAAGCACCACAACATCACACCTCCTCCTCCATGCTTCACGGTGGGAAATACACATGTGAAGGTCATCCGTTCACCTACTCTGCGTCTCACAAAGACACAGCAGTTGGAACCAAAAATCGTAAATTTGGACTCATCAGACCAAAAGACAGATTTCCACCGGTCTAATGTCCATTGCTCGTGTTTCTTGGCCCAAGCAAGTCTCTTCTTATTATTGGTGTCCTTTAGTAGTGGTTTCTTTGCAGCAATTTGGCCATGAAGGCCTGATTCACGCAGTCTCCCTTGAACAGTTGATGTTGAGATGTGTCTGTTACTTGAACTCCGTGAAGCATTTATTTGGGCTGCAATTTCTGAGGCTGGCAACTCTAATGAGCTTATATTCTGCATCTGAGGTAACTCTAGGTCTTCCTTTCCTGTGGCGGTCCTCATGAGAGCCAGTTTCATCATAGCACTTGATAGTTTTTGCGACTGTACTTGAATAAACTTTCAAATACTCCTTCCCGATTGGCTGACCTTAATGTCTTAAAGTAATGATGGACTGTCGTTTCACTTTGCTTCTTTGAGCTGTTCTTGCCATAATATGGACTTAGGGCTGACTTCTGTATACCACGCCTACCTTGTCACAACACAACTGATTGGCTCAAATGCATAAAGGAAAGAAATTCCACAAATTAACTTTTAACAAGGCACATCTGTTAATTGAAATGCATTCCAGGTGACTACCTCACGAAGCTGGTTGACAGACTGCCAAGAGGGTGCAAAGCTGTCATCAAGGCAAAGGGTGGCTACTTTGAAGAATGTCAAATATAAAATATATTTGAATATGTTTAACACTTTTTTGGTTACTACATGAGTCCTGTGCCATTTCATAGTTTTGATGTCTTCACTATTATTATACAATGTAGAAAATAGTTCAAATAAAGAAAAACCCTGGAATGAGTTGGTGTGTCCAAACTTTTAACTGGTACTATATGTTAGGGCTGACCACATTTAGTCAAATTGTTTGGTCGATGGGCTGTTGGTCGACTGATCATTTTTTTAGTCGAGCAGTTGCAAAAAAACGAAATGATTATGGGACATTTTGATTGATGCATTTCTCAGTGGACTAATCCTTGGCGGAGGCCACGCACACCAGTCCCACCACATTCACCGTTCATTCACAGAATGTCTAATCTTCATTGTTTGTATTGTTACCGTCATTTCTGTTAATGCTTTCAATATATTATTACTATTACAGTATTTTACAGTTCTCATTGTCAGAGTGGACAACTCTGACAAGGACGAGCACCTGATTATGCACAGACGTATATACACAGTCGAAGTCGGAAGTTTACATACACTTAGGATGGAGTCATTAAAACTCGTTTTTCAACCACTCCACAAATGTCTTGTTAACAAACTATAGTTTTGGCAAGTCGGTTAGGACATCTACTTTGCGCACGACACAAGTAATTTTTCAAACAATTGTTTACAGACAGATTATTTCACTTATAATTCTCTGTATCACAATTCCAGTGGGTCAGAAGTTTACATACACTAAGTTGACTGTGCTTTTTAACAGCTTGGAAAATTCCAGAAAATGATGTCATGGCTTTAGAAGCCTCTGACAGGGTAATTGACATCATTTGAGTCCATTGGAGGTGTACCTGTGGAAGTATTTCAAGGTCTACCTTCAAACTCAGTGCCCCTTTGCTTGACACCATTGGAAAAAACATCCAAGACCTCAGTAAAAAATTGTGGACCTCCACAAGTCTGGTTCATCCTTGGGAGCAACTTCCAAATGCCTGAAGGTACCACGTTCACCTGTACAAACAATAGTACGCAAGTTTAAACACCATGGGACCACGCAGTCATCATACCACTCGGGAAGGAGACGCGTTCTGTCTCCTAGAGATGAACGTACTTGGGTGCGAAAAGGGCAAATCAATCCCAGAACAACAGCAAAGGACCTTGTGAAGATGCTGGAGGAAACAGGTACAAAAGTATCTATATCCACAGTAAAACGAGTCCTATATCGACATAACCTGAAAGGCCACTCAGCAAGGAAGAAACCACTGCTCCAAAACTGGCATAAAAAAGCCAGACTATGGTTTGCAACTGCACATGAGGACAAAGATCGTACTTTTTGGAGAAATGTGTTCTGGTCTGATGAAACAAAAATAGAACTGTTTGGCCATAATGACCATCGTTATGTTTGGAGGAAAAAGGGGGAGGCTTGCAAGCCGAAAAACACCATCCCAACCGTGAAGCACGGGGGTGGCAGCATCATGTTGTGGGGGTGCTTTGCTGCAGGAGGGACTGGTGCACTTCACAAAATAGATGGCATCATGAGGTAAGAAAATTATGTGGATATATTGAAACAACATCTCAAGACATCAGTCAGGAAGTTAAAGTCTTCCAAATGGACAATAACCCCAAGCATACTTCCAAAGTTGTGGCAAAATGGCTAAAGGACAACAAAGTGAAGGTATTGGAGTGACCATCACAAAGCCCTGACCTCAATCCTATGGAAAGTTTGTGGGTAGAACTGAAAAAGTGTGTGCGAGCAAGGAGGCCTACAAACCTGACTCAGTTACCCCAGCTCTGTCAGGAGGAACGGGCCAAAATTCACCCAACTTATTGTGGGAAGCTTGTGGAAGGCTACCCGAAACATTTGACCCAAGTTATACAATCTAAAGGCAATTCTACCAAATACTAATTGAGTGTATGTAAACTTCTGACCCACTGGAAATGTGATGAAAGAAATGAAAGCTGGTATAAATCATTCTCTTCACTTTTATTCTGACATTTCACATTCTGAAAATAAACTGAGTTTTAATGTATTTGGCTAAGGTGTATGTAAACTTCCGACTTCAACTGTAGGCTAATGGGCTACCTAGCCTGCATATAAATGTGCCCATTTGGGAATCTGCTGCTTTTCTTCAGCAGGGACAGGGAAGATGGTTAAAATTGATGGGAAGATGGATGGAGCCGAATACAGGACCATTCTGGAAGAAAACCTGATGGAGTCTGCAAAAGACCTGAGACTGGGACGGAGATTTGTCTTCCAACAAGACAATGATCCAAAACATAAAGCAAAATCTACAATGGAATGGTTCAAAAATAAACATATCCAGGTGTTAGAATGGCCAAGTCAAAGTCCAGACCTGAATCCAATCGAGAATCTGTGGAAATAACTGAAAACTGCTGTTCACAAATGCTCTCCATCCAACCTCACTGAGCTCGAGCTGTTTTGCAAGGAGGAATGGGAAAAATGTTCAGTCTCTCGATGTGCAAAACTGATAGAGACATACCCCAAGCGACTTACAGCTGTAATCGCAGCAAAAGGTGGCGCTACAAAGTATTAACTTAAGGGGGCTGAATAATTTTGCACGCCCAATTTTTCAGTTTTTGATTTGTTAAAAAAGTTTGAAATATCCAATAAATGTCGTTCCACTTCATGATTGTGTCCCACTTGTTGATTCTTCACAAAAAAAATACAGTTTTAGATCTTTATGTTTGAAGCCTGAAATGTGGCAAAAGGTCGCAAAGTTCAAGGGGGCCGAATACTTTCGCAAGGCACTGTAGTTGGCTATGACAATAGAAATTTGTATCATTTTCACATACTTTTTTATTTATTAATCAAGACAACGATTTTGAGATGAAAATACTATTATAAAAGAAATGAAAGTGCTCCACGAAAATGTGCATATGAAAATCATAACTGGCACACAGATCTGTAGAAATGGTAAGATAAATTGGCACTCCAAATGGAAAAGATTGCCGACCCCTGGTGTAGCCTATTACTGCCAAAATCGGCAGTGTAATGACAGAATTTATGAAGGCCAGCAGCCTTGGTTCGGCAACAGCTTTTTTCCTTCTCGTTAGGCTCCTTCGAGTCATTTGTGTATCTTAATAATTATATCACAGTGTGCTTAAAGCGTCAAACAAGCTCAGTAGCCTACATATATAGTTGATTTTACTCAAACACATGGTGTGCAATGATATGCATGACTGGGAACACAGATATGCATCTGTTGGTCACAGATACTTTACCTTAAAAAAAAGGTAGGAGCGTGGATCAGAAAACCAGTCGGTATCTTGTGTGACCACCATTTGCCTCAAGCAGCACGACACATCTCCTTCGCATAGAGTTGATAGAGTTGATCAGGCTGTTGATTGTGGCCTGTGGAATGTTGTCCCACTCCTCGTCAATGGCTGGACATTTTCAGCTTTGGGAATTGTGTACAGATCCTTGCGACAAAGGGGCCCTACATTATCATGCTGAAACATGGGGGGATGGCGGTGAATGAATGGCACTACAATGGGCCTCAGGATCTCGTCACAGTATCTCTGTGCATACAAATTGCCATTGATAAAATGCAATTGTCTTCACTGTCCGTAGTTTATGCCTGCCCATACCATAACCGGCACCGCCAACATGGGGCACTCTGTTCACAAAGTTGACATCAGCAAATCGCTCGCCCACACGACGCCATACACATGGTCTGAGGTTGTGTGGCCGTACTGCCAAATGATCTAAAACGATGTTGGAGGCAGCTTATGGAAGGGAAATTAACATTAAAATCTCTGGCAACAGCTCTAGTGGATATTCCTGCAGTCAGCATGCCAATTGCAAACTGGCAATTGTTCTCAGCACAAGGTGCACCTGTGTAATGATCATGCTGTTTAATCAGTTTCTTGATATTCCACACCTGTCAGGTGGATGGAATACCTTGGCAAATAGCAAATTCTCACTAACAGAGACGCAAACAAGTTTGTGCAAAACATTTTTGAGAAATACGTTTTTTTTATGGAACATTTCTGGGATCTTTTATGTCAGCTCATGAAACATGGGACCAACACTTTACATGTTGCATTTATATTTTTTATCAGTATTGAACACCTGTTAGGCAACTGTATAAAACACATGGTCAACCCTCAGTCTCGAGAAATACTGGGTGTGCAGGCTTTTCATCAAGCCCTGCTCAAACACATCAGACAGAGTTTTATCCTGGTCCGGTTGAGCAGCTCATTTCTAAAATGTATTTTTAGAGGGGGACTGGAATAAAGGCCTGCTATCCATTAGCTCTCCTGGAGGATGGTGGACCACCCTTGACAACCAAATACGTTTTATGCCTTTTGAAATAATTATCTCACTCAATATCTCAAAGATCAAATGGCTATGGTAGGCTACAAGGTTAGTCATGTTTATCTTAGCTTAGATGTATTTACTTTGCAGGCTGACGAGTATGTAGAGTTGCAATGTCCAAATCAACTGGAAGTACTATCTACAAAACACATTGTGAAGCAACACCATCCAAAGGGAAGGCTACATCTAAAATCAATGTTCATAATTGATTAGATTCACTGCGATTAAACCGAATCCCAACTAATACAATGGAGAAGTGAATCGTTTGTTTTGTCAAAAATAACAGTTTAAATTAATCATATGAATCGTTGAAAAAAAGTACGTGTCGGTGGAAGATATTTTGGGGCATGACGAAAACATGAATACAAGCTAATAACAGCTGAACAGTTAACTAGAGGGTACAAGATATGATTTTAATTGTCTACCTAGTTCATCTGTTCTCCATCATATTTGATAGGCTATGCCTACCTGCTGCTGTGATGTCTCTCTCCTTGAGCAATGGTCCACTCAACTCGCAAACATGCAGCTGATGCACACAAACACAGATGTGCTAGTGTCATTCCCATCCTGGCTGATATGTTGATTTTTGTTTAATTTGTAAAATATTTGAAAATTGTGCCAAAATAAATTACATTGGCAGAAATCATTCTAATGATTTCCATGACTGTTCTAAAACTTTTCCACAATTTTCATGACCGTACATACCCTGTATAAATGAGTACTATTTTAACAATAATGTTAAATAATACAACATTGGATGTCAAGCCAGTTATATTATATGACTGTAGCCTCCGAATAGTTGATGATAATGATGTTTGTGTTGCTATAGAATCTTCTAACTAGCCAACGTTGGCTGCTATGAGTTAGCTAGCTAGCTTTGGCTGCTATGAGTAATCTAGCTAACGTTGGCTGCTATGAGTTAGCTAGCTTTGGCTGCTATGAGTAATCTAGCCAACGTTGGCTGCTATGTGTAAGCTAGCTAACGTTGGCTGCTATGTGTAAGCTAGCTAACGTTGGCTGCTATGAGTTAGCTAGCTAACGTTGGCTGCTATGTGTAAGCTAGCTAACGTTGGCTGCTATGTGTAAGCTAGCTAACGTTGGCTGCTATGAGTTAGCTAACTAACGTTGGCTGCTATGAGTTAGCTAGCTAACGTTGGCTGCTATGTATAAGCTAGCTAGCTTTGGCTGCTATGAGTAAGCTAGCTAGCTTTGGCTGCTATGTGTAAGCTAGCTAACGTTGGCTGCTATGAGTAAGCTAGCTAGCGTTGGCTGCTATGGGTTAGCTAGCTAACGTTGGCTGCTATGAGTAAGCTAGCTAACGTTGGCTGCTATGAGTAAGCTAACTAACGTTGGCTGCTATGAGTAAGCTAACTAACGTTGGCTGCTATGTGAAGGCTAGCTTGAGTTGCTTGGAAAGAGGAAAGTAACTAAACAAAATAATATTTTTTTTATCACCTGAAACAATATGTTTCTCCTGTCTTGAATAAAAAGGTAATATTTTGCAATCTCCTAAAATGAATGTGATCTCTGACAAGAGACCGTCTCTCCGTCTTGCGTTACAAACACTACACTTGTGCAACCAGTTCACACACACACAAGCTCTGCTACCTGGCCCGAGCCCAAAAGGCCTGTTTTTTCATCAATAACTAGGGTATGGGTAGGACTCGGCTATCACTAATTTGATCATCTGCTGCGTAGTATATATCATGGTATCAGAAGTGCTTCAACCTCGTCAAAAACATGACCAGAATATTATCAGAGTCCACATTCTTTTCCCAAAAAGAATAATGTTCCTTGAGTTTTGTCAGACTTTAGAGTGAAGAAAGCAGAGGCGTTGCTATGGATGTTCACACAAGCAGAGCCATGCACAGAGCGCATGCTGAGCAGGGAGCGAAAGACAGACAAGCAGCTAATGGATACTACAGGAGGAAGTTATTTCAGATTTTGGGTTTGCCTTAAATTTGGCAGAAGCAAATTGGGTAGGGCCTGAACGTCTCGGACATGGGTAGGGATTAAAATTCATTCCTGTGCAGGGCTTTAATAACACACACACACAACCTGTGCTTTAAAGCAGGGTGGAGCCCACAGTTGATTGTGGTTACAACAGTTGAAAACACAGAAACTAAGTGCATGGCACGAACACACACAATAAAGAGCCGTCAGTCAAACCCAAACAACAAACACATCAATGTAAAGTCTTGAAGATTACCGATTATTACAAACAATAACACATCACAACTTGACACAAGCACACACCCCAAAGTGGAGTTACTGTCTCTGAGTCAGGAGAACTAACTCGCCCTGGACAACAACACCATGACGGACTGTGGGTGAACGAACGTTTAAATCCTTAAATGTTAAAACTACTTGGCACCACACGTCCCGCTAGGGCACCTCCCCCCACTGCTCAACTGACACAGTAGCACACAGAACGCAAAAAATATTCTTAGAAATATTTAACCTCCACACATTAACAAGTCCAATAGCTCAAATGAAAGATAAACACCTTGTTCATCTAGCCACCAAGTCAGATTTCTAAAATGTTTTACGGCGAAAACATAGCACATATTTATGTCAAACCACCACCAAAGATAGGCTAATTTACATAGCCATTTTGTAGAACAATAGATGCAATCACAAAAGCAGGATTAAAAGTAAAATAATTCACTAACCTTTTGAAAATCTTCATCAGATGACAGGAATAGGACATGTTATACAGTACATTTGTTTTTTTCAATAATATGCTAATTATATCCATAAATCACGGTTTACATAGAAGGTCATGGCTAAAAAAATGCTACAACAATGCCTGGAGAAATTATGGTAACTCTGCCAGATAACAGAAATACACATCATAAACGTTGACTAAATATACATGTTCTACATATACTTAGAAAGATACACTTCTTCTTAATAAAACAGCTGTGTTACATTTATTTTTAACTTTACAGATTTCGTTCACTAGGCTATAATGTGAGTCGGCGCTCAGGAATTAGCATTTTGGCTCCTCCACAGAAACCCAAATTTAACACATAAATGTTCCCTTACCTTTGCTGTTCTTCCATCAGAAGACCTGGAAGGGTTTATACTTACCAAAAACAGCTTTAGTTTTGAAGTCTGTGTCTTTCGGTTATCAAACACGACATATTTCGGTTGAAATGCAGCCAAAAAGTAAAGTTAGTTCGCACCAAAACGTCGAAATTACATATTATATGTCGACTAAACTTGTCAAACTTGGTTCAGAACACAGCGTTAGCATGCTATATAGCTTCACCGCAATTCTCAGGACAAAGAGAAACACACGCATCGTTTAATCAATCTTGGAAGAAAGACAGAATGCTCGTGAGAGAAACCTGTTTTCTCGCGCGACCGAAAGGATTCGGCCCGTCATAACTCTCGTGAGCGCGCGATTCACACAATGAGAAGCCCCATTGAAAGCGGACACCGCGCTGAAGGCATAGGAACTGTTCCCAGGACTGTAGGTGCTTGGGAAGGGTGGGGGCGATGACGTCAAAGTTGGGCCAACTTTTTGGATGACAAGAGAGAGTTTGGGAGAATGAGTGCCCTGAGAGTTCTGCTTTACTTACAGACATAATTTAAACGGTTTTAGAAGCTTTAGAGTGTTTTCTATTCAATAATATTTATTATATGCATATATTAGCAATTAATATTTTTTTTGTTGTCAGTTTACTATGGGCACGCATTTCACCAACGGGCAGTATTCTGCCCTAGCCTTAACAGGTTTTAAAACTCAAGGAAAATCACAATGCAATTATTTAAAAAACTACCACTAAGTCCCGATCATCAGGGATTTTATTTTTCAGAAAAGGAAATTGGTGGGCAGGCTTTTGTTAATAATGAAACAAACTAGGCCCCTAGATTAATTCTTACGAATACGCAATTTGCCTTTTTGTTGCATATTTCAGTCTGGAACCTACCTCGGTTTAGGGGGGTTTTAACCTATTCTAAATGCCACTCCCGAGTGGCGCAGCGGTCTAAGGCACTGCATCTCTGTGCTATAGGGGTCACTACAGACCCTGGTTGGATTCCAGGCCGTGATTGGGAGCACAATTGGCCCAGCATCGTCCGGGTGAGGTTTTTGCCGGAGTAGGCCGTCATTGTAAATAAGAATTTATTCTTAACTGACTTGCTTAGTTAAATAAAAATACCATTTAAAAACAAAATTGCAGTTAGCTAAAAATCCTAAAAGAGCCGAGATTCCAAAACTACAACTCGTGGTTGAAACACATACTTCCCTACTTTAATCGACCTGTCCATTTTGAATTTGTGATAAAGTCGGCGTGATTTGGCAAGGAATGTAGCTTGTCAACAGTTTTTGTGTGTATCCCATCAGTTAGATTTTCAGTCATTTCTGTAGGCCATATAGGTGCTTGGGTGAACAGCATGCGCGTGTGTGTGTGTGTGTGTGTGTAGAGGGAGCGCTTGGAGCGAAACCGAGGGAATGTAGGGGGAAGAAATCACTTGGCTAGGTATCTTTTTTGCTGTGAGTTGCTAATGCACATAACAAATGAAAGGAACACTAGAGTCAACGTGAATTAACGGTAGGTAGTCTTCGGTACAACATTTCACCTGCCCGAAGCGGATTCCAGATGCTGCCACCTGTTGTATGACTATGGTAGAACTTCATTGCACACTAACGGTCATACCATGCAATAGGATTTGACATGGTATTCCATTAAATGTTCTTATTATTTTAACGGAAAACCGTGTGTGTGTGTGTGTGTGTGTGAGAGAGAGAGAGCTAGAGATTGCGAGAGAGAGAGAGAGAGAGAATCCAAATGAGAATGTATTGCTAGCAGGTATTTATTTTTGTGTTTGTCAGTTTAACTGTGTGTATTTGTGTTTGCGTGTGCCTTTGGCTGTAGTGATGTGTTGTGCGGAGGGTTGCAAGGGAGGGGGTGGGGTAGCAGTGAAGAGGTGGAGGAGGGGGTAGGGAGGGGTGTGGGCAAGCAGACTACATCACACAGTCTTTCCAACTCCCGCCAGAGCCCCGTTGCCATGGTTACCAGAGAGCGGAAGCCTCCCTCGATATTAGGGGCCTAGGCGAGAGAGAGAGATGCAGCTTGAGCCCCACCCTCTTCAACATATACACTGACTGTACAAAACATTAAGGACACCTGCTCTTTCCATGACACTAACCACGTTTTCATATACGGTTTGAGTAAAGTCAAACCGTATAAAAAAAAAAACGTCAGCTGTGATGGAAACAGGAAGTTACAGTACAATTTTGTAAATACAGACAGATCATTTGTTCGTTCGACGTGGTGGGATTTTTTGTGTCGGTAAAATGTATTATGTGCAAAATGGAGGTGGAGATTGCCTTTATGCACAGATATCGATATAATAACCATCATATTGAAGTAAAAATAGATTTGGCGAAGACATGGTGTGTGGTGACTCAGGAAAGCATGCAGTTTATTAGGCTACAGATGAAATAAATGATGATGAACTGCACAGGGTGGTGAAAGTGCAAAGTGGTGAGCTTGATGCTCCATTCAATAAACATAGTCTTATTCTGCTACATGATGATCACTACCTTTTGACCAACACGCATACTTTCAGCCTTATCCATACTAATCTCATCATGTAGAATAGGCTAACCACACAGCCTATCTGCACTGCATCTGTGAGCTGTTGGCTAAGGTGCCAATACCAGAGTAAACACATTTACAGTTTGTGACAGTAAGAGTTGAAAATGCGATGGAAACATATTAAACAGTAGATTTGTATTGAATACATAAAAACTTAAGCGGTATTAGGAAGATGTTCCTAATGTTTGGTATACTCCGAGTATATCAACAAATCGGCGAGGGCACTAGAACAGTCTGTAGCACCCATACTTATTAGCTTACTAGAATCTGAAGTCTACTGTTTGCTGATGATCTGGTGCTTCTGGCCCCAACCAAAGAGGGCCTACAGCAGCACCTAAATCTTCTGCACAGATCTGTCAGACCTGGGCCCTGAATCTCAGTAATACAAAAATAATGGTGTTCCAAAAAGGTCCAGTTGCCAGAAACAAATTCCATCTAGACACCATAGCCCTAGAGCACACAAAAAATGATACCTACCTCAGCCTAAACAGAACCACAGGCAACTTCCACAAGCTGTGAACGATCTGAGAGACAAAGCAAGAAGGGCCTTTGATGCTACAAAAAGGAACCTACTGTAAAATTCAACAAATTGCCCTTTATGGTTGTGAGGTCTGGGGTCCGCTCACCAGCCAAGAATTCACAAAATAGGACAAACACCAAATTGAGACTCTGCATTGCAGAATTCTGCAAAAACGTCCGCCGTGTATCAGCGTAAAACACCAAATAATGCATGCAGAGCAGAATTAGGCCGATGCTCGCTAATGATCAAAATCCAGAAAAGAGACGTTAATTTCTACAACCACCTAAAAGGAAATGATTCCCAAACCTTCCATAACAAAGAGAAATGAACCTGGAGAAGAGTCCCCTAAGCAAGCTGGTACTGGGGCTCTGTTCATAAACACAAACAGACCCCACAGAGCCGCAGGACAGCAACACAATTAGACACAACCAAATCATGAGAAAACAAAAAAGACAATTGCTTGACACATTGAAAATAATTAACCAAACAACAGAGCAAACTAGAATGCTATTTGTCCCTAAACAGAGAGTACACAGTGGCAGAATACCTGACCACCACGACTGACCCAACATTGAGCGAGTGAGTGTGAGATGTAAGGGCGAGACAAATCAGAGACTTACACCAGGCTCCCTTGAGAGTGAATCTAATGTTGTGGGGAATCCCTTAGTTCTCCCTCTCACTCTGTCCATCCCTTACTTTCTTCCCCCATCGCTCTCCTTCTCTTACGTCTCTATCCATCGCCCACTGACTTACTTCTTCAGTCTGGTATTACCTCTGGCTCTGGCTGTTACTAGTGAGACAGTCTGGCAGGGTCCAGGGTTGTGTTCAGTAGGCACGAAATGGGAGGAATCATTTTGAATCAGAACATGTCTAACAAAAATTGTCCATAAATGTCCTTTGACAAATGAATTTAAAATGAAAAGCTGAAATGTTGTGAGTCAACAAGTACTCAACCCCTTTGTCATGACAAGCCCAAGTCATATAATAAGTTGCATGGACTCACTCTGTGTCCAATAATAGTGTTTGACGTGATTTTTGATCGACTACCTGTTCTCTGTACCCCACACATACAATTATCTGTGAAGGTCCCTCAGTCAGGCAGTGAATTTCAAACACCGATTCAACCACAAAGACCAGGGAGGTTTTCCAATGCCTATTGGAAAATGGGTATAAAAACCCACATTGAATATCCCTTTGAGCATGGTGAAGTTATTAATTACACTTGGATGGTGTATCAATACACGCAGTCACTACAAAATACAGGCGTTGTTTCTAACTCAGTTGCCGGAGAGGAAGGAAACCTGTACAGAAAAGGAGTGAAAAGAAGGAAGCTTGTACAGAATAAAAATATTCCAAAACATGCATCCTGTTTGCAACAAGGCAATAAAGTAATACTGCAATAACTGTGGCAAAGCAATTCAAGTTCTGTCCTGAATACAAAGTGTCATGTTTGGGGCAAAACCAATACAACACAAAATATTTAAAAAAACTTTGCTTTTGCCCCCTTGTGAATGGGAGTGGGACCGGCGAGGGTACCATGTTACCAAAAAGTGTCTGCTGCTCCAGAAATGCCCCTCCACCCACCCATAGATCAATCTTTGCTGGGCGGCTCACGAGTGGTGGTCAACACACACACACAGACGTGCACACACTCACAGGCACGGGCAAACATGTATGCGTGGGCAATCACAAACAAGGGTGCGGGCAAACACACACACTCACACGACAACCCAACCACACCCCTCTCTAAAGAGCACTTATGTAATGGTGTCCCACCCAGCCCCAGCCCCTCCCTCCCTTTCCCCCCTCTAACTCTTCCTCCCTCCATTCACAACGTACGACATAGAAATGTAACACAGGCCTATAGAGCCAACATGATTACCTACTTCACATGACAGAGAATCTATTCTACACAACGCATTTCTCTCTAGATGCTCTGTAACTTTGTATTGCTTACACAACAACCCCCCCCCCCCCCCCCCTTCTCTCTCTACATTCACGGCATTGCACACAGAACGTAGCTTAGGCCTATAAAGTGCACTGATGCTACTCTTTGTTTACCATATATGCATAGTCACTTTAACTATACATTCATGTACATACTACCTCAATTGGCCCGACCAACCAGTGCTCCCACACATGGGCTAACCGGGCTATCTGCATTGTGTTCCGCCACCCACCAAACGATCTTTTACGCTACTGCTACTCTCTGTTCATCATATATGCATAGTCACATTAACCATATCTATATGTACATACTATCTCAATCAGCCTGACTAACCGGTGTCTGTATATAGCCTCGCTACTGTATATAGCCTCGCTACTGTATATAGCCTCGCACCTGCGATAGCCTCACACCTGCGATAGCCTCGCTACTGTGTATAGCCTCGCTGCTGTGTATAGCCTCGCTACTGTATATAGCCTCGCTACTGTATATAGCCTCGCTGCTGTATATAGCCTCGCTACTGTATATAGCCTCGCACCTGCGATAGCCTCGCACCTGCGATAGCCTCGCACCTGCGATAGCCTCGCACCTGCGATAGCCTCGCACCTGCGATAGCCTCACACCTGCGATAGCCTCACACCTGCGATAGCCTCACACCTGCGATAGCCTCACACCTGCGATAGCCTCACACCTGCGATAGCCTCGCTGCTGTGTATAGCCTCGCTACTGTATATAGCCTCGCTACTGTATATAGCCTCGCTACTGTATATAGCCTCGCACCTGCGATAGCCTCGCACCTGCGATAGCCTCGCACCTGCGATAGCCTCGCTACTGTATATAGCCTCGCTACTGTATATAGCCTCGCTACTGTATATAGCCTCGCTACTGTATATAGCCTCGCTACTGTATATAGCCTCGCTACTGTATATAGCCTCGCTGCTGTATATAGCCTCGCTGCTGTATATAGCCTCGCTGCTGTATATAGCCTCGCTACTGTATATAGCCTCGCTACTGTGTATAGCCTCGCTACTGTGTATAGCCTCGCTACTGTATATAGCCCAACCACACCCCTCTCTAAAGAGCACTTATGTAATGGTGTCCCACCCAGCCCCAGCCCCAGCCCCTCCCTTTCCCCCCTCTAACTCTTCCTCCCTCCATTCACAACGTACGACATAGAAATGTAACACAGGCCTATAGAGCCAACATGATTATCTACTTCACATGACAGAGAATCTATTCTACACAACGCATTTCTCTCTAGACGCTCTGTAACTTTGTATTGCTTACACAACAACCCCCCCCCCCCCCCCCTTCTCTCTCTACATTCACGGCATTGCACACAGAACGTAACTTAGGCCTATAAAGTGCACTGATGCTACTGTTTACCATATATGCATAGTCACTTTAACTATACATTCATGTACATACTACCTCAATTGGCCCGACCAACCAGTGCTCCCACACATGGGCTAACCGGGCTATCTGCATTGTGTTCCGCCACCCACCAAACGATCTTTTACGCTACTGCTACTCTCTGTTCATCATATATGCATAGTCACATTAACCATATCTATATGTACATACTATCTCAATCAGCCTGACTAACCGGTGTCTGTATATAGCCTCGCTACTGTATATAGCCTCGCTACTGTATATAGCCTCGCACCTACGATAGCCTCACACCTGCGATAGCCTCGCTATTGTGTATAGCCTCGCTACTGTGTATAGCCTCGCTACTGTATATAGCCTCGCACCTGCGATAGCCTCACACCTGCGTTAGCCTCGCTACTGTGTATAGCCTCGCTGCTGTGTATAGCCTCGCTACTGTATATAGCCTCGCTGCTGTATATAGCCTCGCTGCTGTATATAGCCTCGCTACTGTATATAGCCTCGCACCTGCGATAGCCTCACACCTGCGATAGCCTCACACCTGCGATAGCCTCACACCTGCGATAGCCTCGCTACTGTATATAGCCTCGCTACTGTATATAGCCTCGCTACTGTATATAGCCTCGCTACTGTATATAGCCTCGCTACTGTATATAGCCTCGCTACTGTATATAGCCTCGCTACTGTATATAGCCTCGCTGCTGTATATAGCCTCGCTGCTGTATATAGCCTCGCTGCTGTATATAGCCTCGCTGCTGTGTATAGCCTCGCTACTGTGTATAGCCTCGCTACTGTGTATAGCCTCGCTACTGTGTATAGCCTCGCTACTGTATATAGCCTCGCTACTGTATATAGCCTCGCTGCTGTATATAGTCTCGCTACTGTGTATAGCCTCGCTGCTGTGTATAGCCTCGCTGCTGTGTATAGCCTCGCTGCTGTGTATAGCCTCGCTGCTGTGTATAGCCTCTCTACTGTGTATAGCCTCGCTGCTGTGTATAGCCTCGCTGCTGTGTATAGCCTCGCTACTGTATATAGCCTCGCTACTGTGTATAGCCTCGCTACTGTGTATAGTCTCGCTACTGTGTATAGCCTCGCTACTGTGTATAGCCTCGCTACTGTGTATAGCCTCGCTACTGTGTATAGCCTCGCTGCTGTGTATAGCCTCGCTACTGTGTATAGCCTCGCTACTGTATATAGCCCAACCACACCCCTCTCTAAAGAGCACTTATGTAATGGTGTCCCACCCAGCCCCAGCCCCTCCCTTTCCCCCCTCTAACTCTTCCTCCCTCCATTCACAACGTACGACATAGAAATGTAACACAGGCCTATAGAGCCAACATGATTATCTACTTCACATGACAGAGAATCTATTCTACACAACGCATTTCTCTCTAGACGCTCTGTAACTTTGTATTGCTTACACAACAACCCCCCCCCCCCCCCCTTCTCTCTCTACATTCACGGCATTGCACACAGAACGTAACTTAGGCCTATAAAGTGCACTGATGCTACTGTTTACCATATATGCATAGTCACTTTAACTATACATTCATGTACATACTACCTCAATTGGCCCGACCAACCAGTGCTCCCACACATGGGCTAACCGGGCTATCTGCATTGTGTTCCGCCACCCACCAAACGATCTTTTACGCTACTGCTACTCTCTGTTCATCATATATGCATAGTCACATTAACCATATCTATATGTACATACTATCTCAATCAGCCTGACTAACCGGTGTCTGTATATAGCCTCGCTACTGTATATAGCCTCGCTACTGTATATAGCCTCGCACCTACGATAGCCTCACACCTGCGATAGCCTCGCTATTGTGTATAGCCTCGCTACTGTGTATAGCCTCGCTACTGTATATAGCCTCGCACCTGCGATAGCCTCACACCTGCGTTAGCCTCGCTACTGTGTATAGCCTCGCTGCTGTGTATAGCCTCGCTACTGTATATAGCCTCACTGCTGTATATAGCCTCGCTGCTGTATATAGCCTCGCTACTGTATATAGCCTCGCACCTGCGATAGCCTCACACCTGCGATAGCCTCACACCTGCGATAGCCTCACACCTGCGATAGCCTCACACCTGCGATAGCCTCGCTGCTGTGTATAGCCTCGCTACTGTATATAGCCTCGCTACTGTATATAGCCTCGCTACTGTATATAGCCTCGCTACTGTATATAGCCTCGCTACTGTATATAGCCTCGCTACTGTGTATAGCCTCGCTACTGTGTATAGCCTCGCTACTGTATATAGCCTCGCTACTGTATATAGCCTCGCTGCTGTATATAGTCTCGCTACTGTGTATAGCCTCGCTACTGTGTATAGCCTCGCTGCTGTGTATAGCCTCGCTGCTGTGTATAGCCTCTCTACTGTGTATAGCCTCGCTGCTGTGTATAGCCTCGCTGCTGTGTATAGCCTCGCTACTGTATATAGCCTCGCTACTGTGTATAGCCTCGCTACTGTGTATAGTCTCGCTACTGTGTATAGCCTCGCTACTGTGTATAGCCTCGCTACTGTGTATAGCCTCGCTGCTGTATATAGTCTCGCTACTGTGTATAGCCTCGCTACTGTGTATAGCCTCGCTACTGTGTATAGCCTCGGTGCTGTGTATAGCCTCGCTGCTGTGTATAGCCTCGCTGCTGTGTATAGCCTCTCTACTGTGTATAGCCTCGCTACTGTGTATAGCCTCGCTGCTGTGTATAGCCTCGCTACTGTATATAGCCTCGCTACTGTATATAGCCTCGCTGCTGTATATAGCCTCGCTGCTGTATATAGCCTCGCTACTGTATATAGCCATCCTCGCTACTGTATATAGCCTCGCTGCTGTATATAGCCTCGCTGCTGTATATAGCTTCGCTGCTGTATATAGCCTCGCTGCTGTATATAGCCTCGCTACTGTGTATAGCCTCTCTACTGTGTATAGCCTCTCTACTGTATGTAGCCTCTCTACTGTATGTAGCCTCTCTACTGTATGTAGCCTCTCTACTGTATGTAGCCTCTCTACTGTATGTAGCCTCGCTACTGTATGTAGCCTCTCTACTGTATGTAGCCTCTCTACTGTATGTAGCCTCTCTACTGTATGTAGCCGCGCTACTGTTATTTTTCACTGTCTTTTTACTGTTGTTTTTATTTCTTTACTTATCTATTGTTCACCTAATACCTATTGCACTGTTGGTTAGGGCCTGTAAGTAAGCATTTCAAGTATTCGGCATACACAACAAATAAACTTTGATTTGATTTAAAGTTGCCACGATTCCCATTCCAAATAATCTATCCTACACCAAACATTTTATTCAGAATTTTCTGTTCTTAGTTTGCACAGTCCTAACCCAATGAACCCCACCCACTCTGCAGGTCCCCTCCTCCATCTCTCTCCACCAACCTCCCCCGCCCTTACTCTTCTTATCTAACGGTCCACACCCTCTCCACCCTTCTCTCTCTCACTCTTTCCTCTCCAGCCAGTCATCACCGCCCCACCTTTTCCTCCACCCTCTCTAACAGTCCAGAGACAGAGCCGGTCTCTATTTTCTTTCAGCCTCTCTCTACACCTACCCACCTACAACCATGTGTCCCTGTGTCTCTCTAGTCTTCCCCATCCCTCTAACCCCCTCTCACTGTCCCTCTACCCCACCTCATTCACCCATTCCTATCCTCCTCTCACCGTGCACTCCACCTCTTCTGGTTCTGGTTTGATGTGTACTGAGGGCATGTCTTCTTCTTCCACCTGGGTCTGGGGCTCGGTCTTGGGTTCCTTCTTGGGAACCTTGGGTTGGGGCTCCTTCTTGGGTTGGGGCTCCTTCTTGGGTTGGGGCTCCTTCTTGGGTTGGGGCTCCTTCTTGGGTTGGGGCTCCTTCTTGGGTTGGGGCACCTTTGGATGTGGTTGGGACTGGGAGCTGGCACCACTGCTGGCCTTCTTAGGACTCGACTGGCACTGCAGAGGGAGAGAGAGGACTGTTAGCCAGTAGTAGCACATACGGAGAAGAGAGTTACACTGGAAGAGATGACATGTTAGACACATCTAGAGAACGGCGAGAGAGAGAGAGAGGCACAGTAATCAGGGGAACAGTCAGACTACCGCTACACAGGGAGAAAGGACATGCTAGCCAACTGTTACATACCCTGACATACAACACAGAGAGATGAGAGGAGGAGGAGTTGGGTGAAAGCAGTAGAGAGGTAAGATAGAGGTCGAGAGAGGCAAAGAGAAAGATAACAAAGCCATAAGAGAGGAGAGGTGAGAACAGGGGGAGGGGTAGAAGAGACAGGTAAGAAAATAGGAAATGACACACAAATAAAACCAGCATTACCCTCTTCTCAAACGGTAGGCCTATTACTCTGAAACTGTGCTATGCAGAAAGACAAATAATATATAAAGGGTAGGCCTATGCGAGAGGAAAAGAGAAAGAGACATAGAAGTAGAGAGAGAGAGAGAGAGAGAGAGAGAGAGAGCCTGATCCTAGCCCTGCCAGTGAGGGAATGAGAGCGAAAGAGAAACAGAGAAGCAGCTCAACAGAAGTATTGTGTCCCCTCCCTCTCTCTCACTGGTAGGCAGTCACACCCTTCTCTAAAAGCAGAGGGGAGTGGAGAGAGAGAGAGAAAGACACACACAATCTCGACGCACACACTCGTTCAATTCAATTCAAGGGGGCTTTACTGGCATGGGAAACATTGGATTACACGACCAAAGCAAGTGAAATAAACAATGCAGAAAAGTGAGGAGAAACCAAAAACTATTATCAACTGTGTAGCGTTTTTAACAATGTGCAAATAGTTGTAATAGGAATAGTAGAGGAAGATCAATATGGGTTGTATTTACAATGTTTGTGCTCCACTGGTTGCCCTGTTTCCATAGCAACGGGTCACAAATCTTGCTGCTGTGACGGCACATTGCTGTATTTCGCCTAACAGATATGGGAGTTTATCAATGTTTGATTTGTTTTCTAATTCTTTGTGGGTATGATCTGAGGGAAATATGTCTCTCTAATATGGTCAGACATTTGGCAGGAGGTCAGGAATTGCAGCTCAGATTCCACCTCATTTTGCGGGCAGTGGGCACATAGCCTGTCTTCTCTCTATGGCGATCTCTCTCAACAGCAAGACCATGGTCACGGTATCTGTACATAGTCAAGGATTTCCTTAATTTTGGGTCTGTCACAGTGGTCAAGTATTCTGACCCTGTGGATTCTCTGTTTAGGGCCAGATATCATTCCAATTTGCTCTGTTTTTTGGTTGATTCTTTCCAGTGTGTCAAATAGCTACCTTTTTGTTTTCTCATAATTTGGTTGTGTTGCTGTCCTGGGGCTCTGTGGGGTCTGTTTGTGAACAGAGCACCAGAAACAGCTTGCTGAGGGGGCTCTTCTCTAGGTTAATCTCTCTGTAGGTGAGGGCTTTGTGGTGAAATGTGTGGGCATCACTTCCTTTCAGGTGGTTGTAGCACTTAAAAACAGCTCTTTTCTGGATTTTGAACATTAGCGGGCATAGTCCTAAGTCTGCTCTGCAATGTACTGCTTGGGGTTTTGCTTTGTACATGAAGCTTATTTTTGAAGAATTCTGCATGCAATGTCATTTACAAAATAGCCTCCAACACTCTACTCAGCAAATTGGATGCAGTCTATCGCAGTGCCATCCATTTTTGTCATCAAAGCCCCATATACTACCCACCGCTGCGACCTGTACGCTCTCGTTGGCTGGCCCTCGCTACATATTTGTCGCCAAACCCACTGGCTCCAGGTCATCTGTAAGTCTTTGCTAGGTAAAGCCCCGCCTTATCTCAGCTCACTGGTCACCATAGCAACACCAACCAGTAGCAAGCGCTCCAGCCGGTATATTTCACTGGTCATCCCCAAAGCTAACAACCCCTTAGGCCGCCTTTCCTTCCAGTTCTCTGCTGCGAATGACTGGAATTAATTGCAAAAATCACAATAGCATGTTCATTAGTTTATGTTACTGTAGGATACATGTCAAAGCAAAAAACACCAACATTGAAGTGTTCAATACATGATTATTTGTGGGATGCCTTTGTCATGAAACAGAAAGCATATGTGTTAAAACACGGGAAAATGTTATTTTTATAACGACTAAATAACATACCCCAACCCCAGACGCATGGTGAGCAATTAGAAAACGTCAGTAGTGAAAGTCTGCACAAAACCAACAATGGCATTGTAATGAATTTAAAAGTAGCGATATGACAGCAGTCAAATAGTCAAGTATTGTCTGTACGTCGGATTCCATGGCAAATGTGTATGTTTCCAGGCGCCTCGTCCTCGTTTCTTTGTCATCAAAATGGAGGTAACGCATGATCTCGCTGGAACGATTGCGTGACATGGTTTCCCACGTGTCTGAGCAGAAGCTCTCCATACACACGCGCGCTCCACCGAATGCTCCACGCACACACAGGATCGAAACGAACGCTTCCAGGTCGTCCACAGACAGCGTCTCAGGCAGTGTCTCCTGGCTCCCCGTGCACCTCAGCCACAGTACAGTGGGCTGTACGTCCATGCCACATAAAACAACGAGTGCGTTGCCGATATTGACTTTAGCTTGAGATGCAGCGCCTGCTCGCTCCGTGGTGACAGTTAGTGCTGATAGCGGACCCGTAGCATTGTCACCGGCTTATTCTATCCAAACGGTGGCATCCCTTTCTAATGTCCAGCGTTTCCTTTGGTGGTGGCGCGGGCAACTGCTCAGAGAGCACCGATCTGGCTTTTTAACGCTTAGGCCTCGCGTGTATAGGTTGAGACGACGGAGGCCCAAGAATCAGAAGAATAATCATCAGAGATGTCATGGTTCATTTCTTCCCCCACCACCCGAGTGGTTTTCAGTCGGATGTTGTAGCAGTGCCGAAGCAGAACGCGTATCCATTCCTCTTGGTCTTTTTGCCATTGTAAATTCCGGACACTCTCACTGCGTCGGAGTCGACTGATAAGACTGAGTCGACTGCTACAGTGGCGCGTGGATTGATATAGGGTACATACCATTTTGAGATTAGAATTAGAATATGCCGTATCAATACAATAGAATGGCCAGCCCTGTTCTTCATTCACAACTGGCGATTACATAATTATGCATCGTTCGCCTCCCCTCGCTCATCAACTCACCCATTCTCCCCAATCATACTCGACTCCATTGATTTCATCTGTAATATGTGTGAAATGAGTTTATGTTCAGTTGAGGAAATTATCAGGGTGATTATCAACTGGGCACGGCACCTTCCACTTCCACTGTCGGGAGGAGGAGGGGCAATGAGGGGAAACCTTTTTTTTTTAAATGACATGCCCTCTTAAAACTGGTTATAACTCCAGTTCTGTTTATGACATTACAATTCTAACAGCAGTATGTTATATAGACTTATTTAGGAAATGGTCAGTCACAGTGGTATTCTGCCACTGTGTACTCTCTGTTAACACTAGATTCACTAAAGCATTCATTTGACTTGCTCATGATTTTCTATTTTTGTTATTACTCTGCCATTTTTTAAAAGTCACGCCCCCCTCTGTCCTTCACCAAAATGAAGGAAAGCTTTGACTATATAGACTCGGTGAGCATAGCCTTGCTATTGAGAGAGGCTGCCGTAGGCAGACCTGGTTCTCGAGAGAAAACTGAGGTGCACTTCCAAACCTCCTGCCAAACGTATGACCATATTAGAGACACATACAGTGCCTTCAGAAATTATTCACACCCCTTCACATTTTCCACATTTTGTTGAGTTACAACCTAAATTTGTCACTGGCCTACACACAATACCCCATCATGTCAAAGTGGAATTATGGCACCATTTTCATTTACCGGATATTTAAGAAATTGACTGGATTCATATGCATTGGTTGCGCAACCGGATTAGAGCGTCCACCCCCTGCTCAGAATGCCAGAAATCACTTTTACTTTATGTTAATTCATCTTAACAGAACATGCAACTGCAATGCAACGGCGTGCATCCTTCTTACCGAATACCCATGAGATGTTACAACACATAGGTGGCACTTCCGAATGGCTATGGGAAGCTTTCCCTAAAGTACACTGAATTAGCCTAAATAGCTTATATACATAAGTAAATACAATTATTAAAAATAGGGTACCACATCAGAAAGCATGATTGGATGTGGATTTAAATCACATAGCCTACAGTTGGAAGGGCCCGCAATTTGGGCAGAGCATGCAGCAAATACCAAATAGATTATTGTTGAGTTTTGACTGCCAGTGAAAAGCAGAGAAACCCAGACAAATATATCGCAACATTGATGTAAATAGAAGACAACGAAAAGACTCCAATCTATCTTTTAATTATGAAAATTCTCAACCTAAAGTTATTGGCACCACTAGAGTACATCAGCCATCTATCTCCCCGGTAAATGTGCATATTCACGGTCTGTCATTGGGTCAGTGCTACGTTTGCTTGTTTTAAGGACAATCATTTTTTCTTCCAGGTTAGATGGACGCCATATTGTATTTGTCTCTCTCAATAACTGCCTGCATTTTTGGTTTCGATTTTGTCGAGGCTACTTTAAAGCCAGGTAAAACGTGCTTCAAAGTATGTAGTGAAATGTCCAGCTGGATAGTGTTTCCTCTGACACGTTGGTGCGGCCGGCTTCCGGGTTCAGAGAGCATTGTGTCAAGAAGCAGTGCGACTTGGCGGGGTCGTGTTTCAGAGGATGCAAGGCTCTTGACCTTTGACCTCTCCCTAGTCTGTAGGGCTGCGGCTGATAGGGCAAGACTTTAATGACCAATTGGATAACAAGAATTGGGGAGAAAAAGGGGTAAAAGTGCCAAAAAATATATAGAAATAAAACATAAAAATCCTTAAGAGTCTATTGATACTCAGATAAACGCACGGGTGTAACATAATAAAACAATCCCCATCAAAATGTCAGCTGAAACTAGAGATACCTTTTTTTGTGTATTGGCTGCATCTGCCTATGTCGGCCTTCCGCATCTGCGGGGGAAGTTGGCCGAGCTACAGCGGTGTTTGTCAGACCATGAGACATCCAGAAAACATGACCCCACTGTGTAAAGGGGAGACTCTCACAAACAGATGGTGTTCTCCGTTTTGCTCTACGACCAACACAAGTGTCACGGGACTCATCTGAAGCTAACCCATACAAATGAATGGAAGTATGGAGGTAGATGATTCTAACCAAAAATAAGGGCTTCAATATGTGACCATCTCGATACAATCCCATATGTTAGCTTAGTGGAAGCTAGCAATGATCAACAACCAATTTGACAGTGCTTGAAGAAGAACTTAGAAAATAATAAAATGGGCAAATGTTGCCCAATCCAGATGTGGAACACTCTTGGAGACTTACCCAGAAACCCTCACAGCTGTCATCTCTGCCAAATGTGTTTCTAGCATGTAGTGACTCAGGGGGTTGAATACTTATCTAATAATGATGTGAATATGAGTGTTTTTTTCCCCACTTTGACATCAAGAGTATTTTGTGCAGATCACTAGCAAGAAATGACACAGTTTAATCCCATTTAATAACACAACAAATGGGAATCAAGTCCAGGGGTGTGAATACTTTCTGAAGGCTCTGTAGCACATTTCCCTCCGATTACACAGACTTGAATTTGAAAACAAATCCAATCTTGATAAACTCCCATATCTATTAGATGAAATACCACAGTGTTCCATCACAGCAGCAAGATGTGTGACCTGTTGCCACAAGAAAAGGGCAACCAGTGAAGAACAAACACCATTGTAAATACAACCGAAGGTAAACATGTGTCCCATGCCAATAAAGCCCATTGAATTGAATTGAGAGAGAATGAGTTGGCTGCAATATGGACATGTTTAGGTGTGGGGGTGGGGAAGGAGGGAGGGAGGAGGAGCAGACATGTGACCCAGCTGTAGCAGATTCCTCACAGAGGTGTGGTCCCCCAATCAGCCTAGGTGTGGCTCCACACACACAAACACACCCCATCCCCCCACTACACAGACACCCCATCCCCCCACTACATACACACCTCCCCCCACCACACACACCACTTCCCCTTCACACATGCTGTCCTCTCCCAATGACCATTGTAGAGGAACAGAGACCCCTCTATAGTCACAAAAGTAAGCAGTGAGCTCAATGTGATGTGACACCTCTGACTAGCTAGCTAACCACAACAGACAGAGAGCAGTAGATCCACAGAGTGTCAGCCCTGTTTGTCCCACTACAAGAAGAGAGGGAGGGTGGGGTGGGACCCCAGCCCTGTTTGTCCCACTACAGGAAGTTACAGAGAGAGAGAGGGAGGGGAGGGGTCCCCAGCCCTGTTTGTCCCACTACAGGAAGTTACAGAGAGAGAGAGGGAGGGGAGGGGTCCCCAGCCCTGTTTGTCCCACTACAGGAAGTTACAGAGAGAGAGGGAGGGAGGAGAGGGTGGGGTAGGACCCCAGCCCTGTTTGTCCCACTACAGGAAGTTACAGAGAGAGAGAGGGAGGGGTGGGTGGGACCCCAGGGGTGGGTGGGACCCCAGCCCTGTTTGTCCCACTACAGGAAGTTACAGAGAGAGAGGGAGGGAGGAGAGGGTGGGGTGAGACCCCAGCCCTGTTTGTCCCACTACAGGAAATTACAGAGAGAGAGGGAGGGAGGAGAGGGTGGGGTGGAACCCCAGCCCTGTTTGTCCAACTACAGGAGGAAGTTACAGAGAGAGAGAGGGAGGGGTCCCCAGCCCTGTTTGTCCCACTACAGGAAGTTACAGAGAGAGAGAGGGAGGGGTGGGTGGGACCCCAGGGGTGGGTGGGACCCCAGCCCTGTTTGTTCCACTACAGGAAGTTACAGAGAGAGAGGGAGGGAGGAGAGGGTGGGGTGGGACCCCAGCCCTGTTTGTCCCACTACAGGAAGTTACAGAGAGAGAGAGGGAGGGGTCCCCAGCCCTGTTTGTCCCACTACAGGGAGTTACAGAGAGAGAGAAGGTGGGGTGGGTGGGTGGGACCCCAGCCCTGTTCCAGCCCTGTTTGTCCCACTACAGGAAGTTACAGAGAGAGGGGGAAGAGAAAGTAGAAGGCAGAAGGGGGAAGAGAGCATGGGGAGAGAAAGAGGGCGGGATAGAGGGAAGGGGAACAGAAACAAGACAGGGAGTGAAAGTCCCAGCAAGGTTGGGATAGAGGGAGGGAATGAGGGGCAGAAAAAAATATGAAGAAAAAGAGAGCATGATGAGTGTGAGAGAGGGGAAGACCGTGTGTGACAGAGAGGGAGAGGGGGGAACAGAGTGACTATTTGGGTCAGTGCTCTTCCCTCCTCTCCTCCCCTGTCCCTCCTACTCCCCCTCTCCTCCCCTGTCTCCACACCTCGTGGCTGCCTGGCTGTGTCCCTCCCTGTGGGTACCGCACGTGGGCACAGTGTGGCCTGTCGTCTGGAACACACACGCCTATATCCCATAGACACAAAATTGGACACAGGAGTCTCTGGGACCATTGTGGCTTTAACCTTTTGCGTGTAGGGGGCAGTATTTTCGTTTTTGGCTAAAAAACATATCCATTTGAAACTGCCTATTTCTCAGCCCCAGAAACTAGAATATTCATATAATTAGTCAGATTTGGATAGAAAACACTCTAAAGTTTCCAAAACTGTAATAATATTGTCTGTGAGTATAACAGAACTGATATTGCAGGTGAAATCCTGAGGAAAATCCTATCAGGAAGTGCCTCTTATTTTGAAACCTCTATGTTCCTATGCATGCCTATCCTCCATTTAACAGCACACAGTGACACAAGGCCCATCACAGTGCCATCCGTTTTGTCACCAAAGCCCCATATACTACCCACCACTGCGACCTGTATGCTCTCGTTGGCTGGCCCTCGCTACATATTGGTCACCATACCACTGGCTCCAGGTGATCTATAAGTCTTTGCTAGGTAAAGCCCCCTTTATCTCAGCTCACTGGTCACCATAGCAACACCCACCTGTAGCACGTGCTCCAGCAGGTATATTTCACTGTTCACCCCCAAAGCCAACTCCTTAGGCCGCCTTCCCTTCCAGTTCTCTGCTGCCAATGACAGGAACGAACTGCAAAAATCACTGAAGCTGGAGACATATCTTACCGATCGCTACACCTGTACACAGCCCATCTGTAAATAGCACAACCAACTACCTCATCCCCATATTGTTATTTACCCTCTTGCTCTTTTTGCACCCCAGTATCTCTACTTCATATCATCATCTGCACATCTATCACTACAGTGTTAATGATAAACTGTAATTATTTCGCCTCTATGGCCTATTTGTTGCCTTACCTCCCTAATCTTACTACATTTGCACCCACTGTATAAAGATGTTTTTCTACTGTATTATTGACTGTACGTTTGTTTATGTGTAACTCTGTGTTGTTGTATGTGTTGAACTGCTATGCTTTATCTTGGCCTGGTCGCAGTTGTAAATGAGAACTTGTTCTGAACTGACCGACCTGGGTAAATAAAGGTGGAATAAAAAAACAAACAATTAAAAAATGGCCATTGGCTATGAGGTAAGGAAAATGGGACAGATCCAGAATGAAGGAAATGACAGTATGTTCTGTCTACTTTAACGCGACTTCATGTTTGTTCAGTATGAGGTAAGACAGTATATGGTTTACCATCGCGACTCACAGATGACACGGCTGACACAAATAGAAGACCACAGCCAAGAGGTGACTGAGGGGAAGAGAACACAGACAGACACATAATAAAAAACACACACACACACACACACACACGGACACACACACACACACATAAATTACACCACATATACAGAAAACTCAGTGGCTGCTATGAAGTCTGCCACTCTGACCTCTGTGTGTTCTGCTTAACAGTCATAATGAATTAAGGAGCATAATTGTAGTGGGCACTCTGGACACACACAGTCTTCCTCTGGTGGAGAGTAGCTGATCAAGAAACTTCCATGTAAGAGAGAAAACGTCCTGTTTACCATGCAGGCAGATGAGGGAGGGAGGTTTCTAGGCTCTAGTCTTATGTTCTGCAGGCAAATGAGGGAGGGAGGTTTCTAGGCTCTAGTCTTAGGTTCTGCAGGCGGATGAGGGAGGGAGGTTTCTAGGCTCTAGTCTTAGGTTCTGCAGGCGGATGAGGGAGGGAGGTTTCTAGGCTCTAGACTTAGGTTCTGCAGGCAGATGAGGGAGGGAGGTTTCAAGGCTCTAGTCTTAGGTTCTGCAGGCGGATGAGGGAGGGAGGTTTCTAGGCTCTAGTCTTAGGTTCTGCAGGCGGATGAGGGAGGGAGGTTTCAAGGCTCTAGTCTTAGGTTCTACTAGGCTCATAAGCTCTACCACTGTTTGCTTTTCCTCCTAGAGCACCGGGTGAGAGGAGAAGAGGGCGAGGAAAGAAGAGAGGAGTGGCCACATGAGATGATGAGAAAAATAAGATACTGTACGGGTATGAGAGGGAACAGAGAGCTGGAGGGGTAGTAGGAGAGAGAGGAGAGGGAACAGAGAGCTAGAGGGGTAGTAGGAGAGAGAGGAGAGGGAACAGAGAGCTAGAGGAGTAGTAGGAGAGAGAGGAGAGGGAACAGAGAACTAGAGCGGTAGTAGGAGAGAGAGGAGAGGGAACAGAGAGCTAGTAGGAGAGAGAGGAGAGGGAACAGAGAGCTGGAGGGGTAGTAGGAGAGAGAGGAGAGGGAACAGAGAGCTAGAGGGGTAGTAGGAGAGAGAGGAGAGGGAACAGAGAGCCGGAGGGGTAGTAGGAGAGAGAGGAGAGGGAACAGAGAGCTAGAGGGGTAGTAGGAGAGAGAGGAGAGGGAACAGAGAGCTAGAGGGGTAGTAGGAGAGAGAGGAGAGAGCTAGAGGGGTAGTAGGAGAGAGAGGAGAGAGCTAGAGGGGTAGTAGGAGAGAGAGGAGAGAGCTAGAGGGGTAGTATGAGAGAGAGGAGAGGGAACAGAGAGCTAGAGGGGTAGTAGGAGAGAGAGGAGAGGGAACAGAGAGCTAGAGGGGTAGTATGAGAGAGAGGAGAGGGAACAGAGAGCTAGAGGGGTAGTATGAGAGAGAGGAGAGGGAACAGAGAGCTAGAGGGGTAGTAGGAGAGAGAGGAGAGAGCTAGAGGGGTAGTATGAGAGAGATGAGAGGGAACAGAGAGCTAGAGGGGTAGTAGGAGAGAGAGGAGAGAGCTAGAGGGGTAGTATGAGAGAGAGGAGAGGGAACAGAGAGCTAGAGGGGTAGTAGGAGAGAGAGGAGAGGGAACAGAGAGCTAGAGGGGTAGTAGGAGAGAGAGGAGAGGGAACAGAGAGCTAGAGGGGTAGTAGGAGAGAGAGGAGAGGGAACAGAGAGCTAGAGGGGTAGTAGGAGAGAGAGGAGAGGGAACAGAGAGCTAGAGGGGTAGTAGGAGAGAGAGGAGAGGGAACAGAGAGCTAGTAGGAGAGAGAGGAGAGGGAACAGAGAGCTAGAGGGGTAGTAGGAGAGAGAGGAGAGGGAACAGAGAGCTAGAGGGGTAGTAGGAGAGAGAGCAGAGGGAACATAATAATTTGTTCTTAACTGACTTGCCTAGTTAAATAAAAGGTAAACAAATAAAATAAAATAAATAATACCTTTTGGTTTGCTATACATTTTTTCAGGATAGTCCTTGGTAGTAAGAATCCTTCCAGGTAATTCTGTCAAAAATCAAGGTTTTTAGGTATGGAATTTTGATTTGGAGTGAAGGTTGTTGTAGAGGGTAGTATCCTCTAAGTCTTTGCAAAAACAATTGCATTACATTTTTCTTGCAGAAAAAGTCAGGCTCTCTCTCAAGGTGGAGTAGGGGCGGGGTCAGAAGAAAGGGGGGCGAGGTGTGCAGCCTCAGTAACAGGAGGCTTGACATGGGGGGAGGGAAACAGAGAAGGGGTGGGGCAATAAAGCTCCCTCTCTAGAACTGTGTCAAGGGGGGGGGGGGTGACTGGAGAGAGGACAGTACACACGCAAGCACGCAGGCATGACCACTTCAGACCACACGCTGTAACGTCTGACTGCCGATAGTTTTCAGACCATTCTACATGTCTGAGCCCTCCCTCTCTTCCTATGGATATTATGGACCTCCAACCTCCTCAGATCACACTCTATCCACCAGTCTGTACAATATGCGTCAACTCCACCAGCCCCAACCCTGCCAGCCCCTACCAATTTCACTAGCCTTCTATCTATTGCTCCAATCAGCCCCTTCCCTAGCCCCAAGCCATGTCCATGTCCCAGCCATGGCTCAGTTTGGCATAGGAGTAGGACATACAGCACATGTTACACATTATATCCAGGAAAACTAGCTGAGACCCAGCAGTACCAGGTGGCTACTTCTCACTACATACAGTCCCTCAACATAGACACTAAACACAAATAGAAACGTAACATATCAAATGCTGGTCCCATCTTTCATGAGCTGAAATAGAAAGAGCCCAGATATTTACCATACGCACACATTTGTTTACATCCCTGTTAGTGAGCATTGATCAGTGTGTGTCAGTGAACAGCATGATCATTACACAGGTGCACCTTGTGCTGGAGACAAGAAAAGGCCACTTTAAAATATGCAGTTTTGTCACACAACACAATGCCACATAGAACTCGTTTGAGGGAGCGTACAATTGGCATGCTGAGTGCAGGAATATCCACCAGACCTGTTGCCAGAGAATTTAATGTTCATTTCTCTATCATATGCATAGTCGCTTTAAAAAATGTGTCAGTACGTTCAAAATATAGGTCGGCCGATTAATCGGAATGGCCGATATCGGAAATCTGTATGGGCGACGATTTAAAAAAAATGTTTTTTTAATATAAAAATTTTAAAAACGTTTATTTAAGCATTTATCTAGGCAAGTCAGTTAAGAACACATTCTTATTTTCAATGACGGCCTAGGAACGGTGGGTTAACTGCCTCGTTCAGGGGCAGAACAACAGATTTTCACCTTGTCAGCTCGGGGGATCCAATCTTGCAAACTTACAGTTAACTAGTCCAACGCAATAACGACCTGCCTCTCTCTCGTTGCACTCCACAAGGAGACTGCCTGTTACGCAAATGCAGTAAGCCAAGGTAAGTTGCTAGCTAGCATTAAACTTATCTTATAAAAAACAATCAATCATAATCACTAGTTAACTACACATGGTTGATGATATTACTAGATATTATCTAGCGTATCCTGCGTTGCATATAATCTGACTGAGCATACAAGCATACAAGTATCTGACTGAGCGGTGGTAGGCAGAAGCAGGCGCGTAAACATTCATTCAAACAGCACTTTCGTGCGTTTTGTCAGCAGCTCTTCGTTGTGCGTCAAGCATTGGGCTGTTTATGACAGCTTTTTTACATGGCACATATTGCACTTTTACTTTCTTCTCCAACACTGTGTTTTTGCATTATTTAAACCAAATTGAACATGTTTAATTTTATTTGAGGTTAAATTGATTTTATTGATGTATTATATTAAGTTAAAATAAGTGTTCATTCAGTATTGTTGTAATTGTCATTATTACAAATACATATTTTTTTCTTCAAAATCGGCATCAGCTTTTTTTGGGGTCCTCCAATAATCGGTATCGGCGTCGAAAAATCATAAATTGGTCGACCTCTACACAACACCCCATAATATCAAAGTGACTGGACCACACACACAACACCCCATAATATCAAAGTGGAATTATGTTTTTAATTCAACCCCTTTGTGATGACAAGCCTAAATAAGTTCAGGAGTACAAATGTGCTTAACAAGTCACATAATAAGTTGCATGGACTCATTCTGTGTGCAATAATAGCATTTAACATAATGTTGGAATGACTGCCTCATCTCTGTACCCCACACATACAGATAAATGTAAGGTCCCTCAGTCGAACAGTGAATTTCAAACACAGATTCAACCACAAAGACCAGGCAAGTTTTCTAATGCCTCGCAAAGCAAGGAACCTATTGGTAGATAAAAAAAAAAATTAAAACAGACATTGAATATCCCTTTGAGCATGGTGAAGTTATTAATTACACGTTGGAAGGTGTATCAAGACACCCAGTCACTATAAAGATACAGGCATCCTTCCTAACCCAGTTGCCGGAGAGGAAGGAAACTGCTAAGGGATTTCAACATGAGGCCAATGGTGACTTTAAAACAGTTATAGAGTTTAATGGCTGTGATAGGAGAAAACCGAGGATGGATCAACAACATTGTAGTAACTCCACAACACTAACCTAAATGACGGAGTGAAAAGGAAGCAAGCCTGTACAGAATAAAATATTCCAAAACATGCATCATGTTTGCAACAAGGCACTAATGTAAAACTGTCAAAAATGTGGCAAAGAAATTACATTTATGTCCTGAATACAAAGCGCTATGTTCGGGGCAAATTCAACACACCACCGAGTACCACTCTTCAAGCATGGTGGTGTCTGCATCATGTTATGGGTGTGCTTGTCATTGGCAAGGACTAGGGTTTTCATGTTGATAAAAAAGAAAGCGAATGGATCTAAGCACAGGAAAAATCCAGACACTGGGAGACAAATTCACCTTTCACCTAAAACAAGGCCAAATATACGCTGGAGTTGCTTACAAAGACAGCACTGAATGTTCCTGAGTGGCCTAGCTAGAGTTTTGACTTAAATTGTCTCGAAAATCTATGGCAAGACTTGCAAGGATGGCTTTCCAGCAATGAGCAATGACCAAGTTGACAGAGCTTGAAAATGTTTTAAAATAATGTGCAACTATTGTACAATCCTGGTGTGCAAAGGACTCAACTGTAAATCGGTGCCAAAGGTGATTCTTACATGTATTGATTCAGAGGTGTGAATATTATGCAAATGAGATATTTCTGCATTTCAATTTGCAGAGAATTTCTAAAAACATGTTTTTTCTTTGTTATTATGGGGTATTGAGTGTAGATGGGTGAGAGAGAGAAATTATGTAATTCATTTTAAATTCATCCTTTGACAACGGCAGGTAGCCTAGTGGTTTAGCCTAGTGGTTAGAGCATTGGACGAGTAACCGAAAGGTTGCTATATCGAATCCCCGAGCTGTTCTTCTGCCCCTGAACAAGGTAGTTAACCCACTGTTCCTAGGCCGTCATTATAAATAAGAATGTGTTCTTAACTGACTTGCCTAGTTAAATAAAAGTTAAATAAAATAAAAAAATGTGGAATTAAGTCAAAGGGTATGAATACTTTGAAGGCACTATCTACATTTTAATTTTGTATGTCAGGGCAGTGTGTGTGTGTAGTAAGGGCAGCCCTGGGGCACACAGTGTTCTGTACCAGCCAACGCCATCCCTCCCTTGTTCCCTCCCTGCCCCTCTGTCCTGCATATGGCCAACTGCACTAACACACAGAGCGACAGAAGGGAGAGAGAGAGAGAGAGGGAGAGAGAGCAATGGGACCGGATAGAAAGAGAGCACCACTGCGTCACTGACTGCCTCCTCCACTGTGTGTCACTAACCTCGCTCTCTCTCTAATATGGTCATACATTTGGCTCTCTCTCTCTCTCTCGCTCTTTTTTTCCCTCTCTGCTCCCCCATCCCCCAAGCCAACCCCACACAGATGTGACCTTACATGTGTATCCTCCTCTCTGCCTCCCTCAGTCCTTCCCTCTCCCGGTCCCACCCTGTCCTTCCCTCTCCCAGTCCCACCCTGTCGCTCCCTCTCTGTCCCCCTCTCTCTCTCACTCTTTCCCCGTTTATTCCTCTCTGTCTGGCTTTGGCAGTGGTTCTTAAAGAGCGACTGCCCCTAAAACCAACTAATCATTTTTAAAAACAGCCTATGTGGCATCGATATGATACAGAAACATTTATTCTGGTGTAAACATTACCTACAAAGTGTGAATTGGATAATTTTGGTCATAAAGTCAGTCTCGTCCAAAACGGAGTTTGGAACCTCAGTGCGTCACAATGAGTAAATTAAGGTTGGGTTTAGATTATACAATTATGTCAACAAATCATGCCCCCTTTTGCCAAGCTCCACGTGCAAATCGCCCCTCCAACCACTCCACTTCACTTCATTGAATGGGGTTCCGTTGTTTCATTGCCCCCAGTGAGCTCAAAGGTCACAGTTGTTTGAGACTGAAAAGTCCTAGCTATACGGATTGACCAACTATGGTTTGCATGCCCTACCGAAGGTCCCTATCTTGTGGAATCGGTGGTTGGATTTTGTTGGTCCCCAGTGGTGGTGAGTATACCAGTAGCTAAACCATAGACTGCTGGTTATATATATTTTGATAATCATTATCATTCCAAGCATTACTGGCGTTAGCTAGCTAGCTACCTAACTAACGTAAACTCACCCCATTCTGTACAAATGTGCGCAACCGCAACATTCAAACGAGGCTACAAAGAAAACTAATGGGCCTGTAGCGACTGTGTTGACTTCAAAATCAGGGGTGTGAACTAGGTTTCTATTCAAGCGTTGATCGACATGGTAATGGCTCTATAGCATTGGAGAAAAGTTGAAAAAACGGACCCTCCGTTACATCTAGACGTGTCATGTCGTAACGTACAGCACGCATAAAGCAACTATTTCTGTCTTACAATCTCTCTCCACCAGGTGTAGCACTTCTATCATCCTTTAAAAACAAGAAATAGACAGTGGCGGGGGTAAGGGGGGGATACCTAGTCATTTTTTGCGTCATCATTGCATGCGATCATCATTCTCAAAGCCGCTGTTTACTTCTAAGATCACTTTAGCACCGCCCTAAAAACCCGATTCAAATTCGACACAAACCTTCAAATAGGTATGTAATGACATTATATAAATTCTTTATAGTGTTTTGTTTACATTTTAGAGATGATAAGGTGATAAGTTGGACAGATCAAGTGAAAAAAAGAAATTTTCCCACATGACATCTCTCCTTCTCACTATCATTAGTTTCGCTTCCCCACCCGCCATTTTTAAAAAGACCCGACGGGGCTCATTGCCTTGTTGAATCATGCAGAAACGGGCAGCGTTTAGGTCATGTAATTGATTCTGTTGGAAAGGGGAGAAATTACAATGGTATTGACATCACAGTTTATCTTGAAGTATTACGTTTTTGGGGCGCTAAAATAAGGGCAATTGTACGGACCAAGGCGATGTACAAGTTTACGTTAGCTAGCTACCTAACTAGCTCGCTGGCTAACGTTAGCCTACCACAATACAACTCGGATTTGGCTTGGAAACACAATAACAATTCAAAAGAAAGCAAATAATTTGTAATAAAACCTTTAGGCATGATTGTGATGTTGCCAGACTGACTTTAGATGCAGTATAACTTTAGCCAGGTAACTAGGACTGAGGGGACCACTGTATTTTACCTTGCTAACATTAGCATTGCTAGCTATTTGACTAACTTTGCAAGTAACAGTAATAGCCATCCCTCTTAAGGTAATTTTACAACATCATAATATGGCAAATTTGTTTCCTTCTAAATTATTTGCCTACTTTACCAATGTCATCGTATTTCCATGTCACTCTAAATTGGTGTAATTTAGACTAAACAGTCACAATAGTCTGAGGTGCAACCCATGTCTAGGGCACAAATAAATATTAGATGCAGCTATGGTGGTACAAGCTAACTCATGTCTGACTACAACCATGACTAACTAGCAACAACAGACTCAAAACCAACCCAGGGCCATAGCAAAACATGTCACAGTTGGTTGCATAGTGTAGTGGCTTCACCAACCTGAATCTAAACCATTCTGGAGCCAGTCAGCCTACATCTGTAAAGCATAGAATTAGCTTCCAAACGAGATTACGATATTTTCTCAAGCTATGTTTATAATTGAGGGATGATGACAATCGGTGACCTTGTTTTTCTGTTAGACAAAGTGTACAGTTGGGTGCCAGACTGATTCCCTTGTCATGAATGGATGTCGGGACCTACCAGAAGGAGCAAAAGTGGCTATAACAACTTTTCCAGCAATGTGATTGCAATGGTATAGGGACCTCCAAAAATCATTTAATTCACTGTTCACTTGCTGTTTTCACAGCTTGTCAGGCAAGACCTCAGAATAAAAGTGTGTCATGTGACACAAGTACACTTGTGATTAGAGGTTGAATGATTAATAAGCATGGCCGATAAATTAGGGTCGATTTCAAGTTTTCATTACAATCGGTAATCTGCATTTTTGGATGCCGATTATGGCCAATTACAATGCACTCCACGAGGAGACTGTGTGGCAGGCTGACTACATGTTACGCGAGTACAGCAAGGAGACAAGGTGAGTTGCTAGCTAGCATTAAACTTATCTCATAAAAAACAATCAATCTTCACATAATCACTAGTTAACTACACATGGTTGATGATATTACTAGGTTAACTAGCTTGTCATCGAATAACAGCCTACTTAATTTTGCCAAAAGGATGATGATTTAACAAAAGAGCATTCGTGAAAAAAGCACAATCGTTTGCACCAATGTACCTAACCATACACATCAATGCCTTTCTTAAAATCAATACACAAGTACATATTTTTAAACCTGCATATTTAGTTAAAATAAATTAATGTTAGCAGGCAATATTAACTAGGGAAATTGTGTCACTTCTCTTGGGTTCAGTGTAAGCAGAGTCAGGGTATATGCAACAGTTTGGGCCGCTTGGCTCATTGCGAACTGTGTGAAAACCATTCCTTCCTAACAAAGACCATAATTAATTTGCCAGAATGTTACATAATTATGACATAACATTGAAGGTTGTGCAATATAAAAGCAATATTTAGATTTAGGGGTGCGACTCGTTTTCGACAAAATACGGAACGGTTCCATATTTCACTGAAAGAATAAACGTTTAGTTTTCGAAATGATAGTTTCCGGATTTGACCATATTAATGACAAAAGGCTCATATTTCTGTGTGTTTATTATATTATAATTAAGTCTATGATTTGATAGAGCAGTCTGACTGAGCGTTGGTAGGCAGCAGCAGGCTCGTAAGCATTCATTCAAACAGCACTTTCCTGCGTTTGCCATCAGCTCTTACCAATGCTTGAAGCACAGCGCTGTTTATGACCTCAAGCCTATCAACTCCCGAGATTAGGCTGGCAATGCTAAAGTGCCTATAATAACATCCAATAGTCAAAGGTAAATTAAATACGAATGGTATAGAGAGAAATCGTCCTATAATTCCTATAATAACTACAACCAAAAACTTCTTATCTGTTAGAAAGGCAGGGCAGGATGGATATAGGTCTATAACAGTTTGGGTCTAGAGTGTCCCCCCCCTTTAAAGAGGGGGATGAGCGCGGCAGCTTTCCAATCTTTGGGAATCTCGGACGATACGAAAGAGGTTGACAGACTAACAATAGGGGTTGCAACAACGGCGGCAGATCATTTTAGAAAGAGAGGGTCCAGATTGTCATGCCCAGCTGATTTGTACGGTCTCAGGTTTTGCAGCTCTTTCAGAACATCTGCTATCTGGATTTGGGTGAAGGAGAAACTGGGGAGGCAAGTAGCCGCGGGGGGTGCGGAGCTGTTGGCCGGGGTAGAGGTAGCCAGGAGGAAAGCATGGCCAGCCGTAGAGAAATGCTTCTTGAAAATCTCGATTATCGTGGATTTATCGGTGGTGACAGTGTTACCTAGCCTCAGTGCAGTGGGCAGCTGGGAGGAGGTGCTCTTATTCTCCATGGACTTTACAGTGTCCCAGAACTTTTTGGAGTTAGAGCTAGTTAGAAATGCAAATTTCTGTTTGAAAAAGCTAGCCAATGCTTTCCTGACTGACTGTGTGTATTGGTTCCTGACTTCCCTGAAAAGTTGCATATCCCGGGGTCTATTCGATGCTAGTGCAGTACGCCACAGGATGTTTTTGTGCAGGTCGAGGGCAGTCGGGTCTGGAGTGAACCAAGACTATATCTGTTCTTCATTTTTTGAAAGGGGCATGCTTATTTAAGATGGTGAGGAAATTACTTTTAAAGAACAACCAGGCATCCTCTACTGACGGGATGAGGCCAATATCCTTCCAGGACACCCGGGCCAGGTTGATTAGAAAGGCCTGCTCGCAGAAGTGTTTTAGGGAGCACAGCTGGGGGCTTAGGGAGGTGAGAGCGACAACGGTTAGAGACTTGTTTCTGGAGAGATTGATTTTAAAATTAGAAACTTGAACTGTTTGGATAGACATAGACATGGAAAGTATGACAGAACTTTGCAGGCTATTTCTGCAGTAGATTGCAACTCCTCCCCCTTTGGCAGTTCTATCTTGATGGAAAATGTTTTAGTTTGGGGATGGAAATCTCAGAATTTTGGGTGGCCTTCCTAAGCCAGGATTCAGACACGGCAAGGACATCAGGATTGGCGGAGTGTGCTAAAGCAGTGAGTAAAACAAACTCAGGGAGGAGGTTTCTGACGCATGCATGAAACCAAGGATTTTACGGTTACAGATATCAACAAATGAGAGCGCCTGGGGACACACAGGGTTAACCTCTACATCACCCGAGGAACAGAGGAGGAGTAGGATGAGGGTGGACACGGCATTCATAAAGTTAGCAGGCCGGGGCTAGTAGAAGCGTCTTCATCGACGTCCGGCAAAAGCCGGTTGAGGGCACAACGGGTGGAATTACGTTGGCAGACCAGTCGGAATGGATCTGCGGGGCTCCGTGTTGACAAAGGGTTCAGGCCAGTTGGCAAAAGAGGTAATGTAGCTGGAGTAATTTAGTTTGCTAGCCGGGAGATGCGCCTGGCTCAAGCCTAACTGGTGGTAGCTTCGGGACAAGGGCGTTAGCCACGATAGCCACTTGGTAGCAGCTGGCTAGTTGCGATGATCCAATGCAAAGGTCCAGAGCTTACGGCACGAATCCGGCGATGTAGTGGCTTCTAGTCATGTTAGTTTAGAGTCCGGGAGGCATCAGCTATGTAGCCGAGTGATCATAGGGTCCGCTGAGCAGGCCGGGAGATGGGCCTGGCTCAAAGGCTAGCTTCGGGGCTGGCCCACTCGGTAGCAGCTAGCTAGCTCGGGGCTGGGCCACTCGGTAGCAGCTAGCTAGCTGCGAGGATCTGGAATAATGGTCCAGTAATGGAGTAATCTGGAGTAATGATGGAGAAAAGCAGTCCTGATATGCTCAGGTTTGATATCTCGCTGTGCACACTGCCGTTGTGCAGACTGGTGGGTATTATCCAGGGTAAAAGCGGCTGGTGTCTGAGCTAGAGGCAAAAGCCGCAAGCAGTGGCTAACAATGACTAAAAGCTTTGATACATTTGAGAACTCAATTGTGACACATCATTTATGTGAACTGACATTATTTGTTGCTTATTTTGTATTTCATAGATGCATATAATGTCCAGGGCATAACCTAGCCTAGTGGAACCAGCCTGATCACTGTGTTCACCATATAATGTCCAGGGTATAACATAGCCTAGTGGAACCAGCCTGATCACTGTGTACACCATATAATGTCCAGGGTATAACATAGCCTAGTGGAACCAGCCTGATCACTGTGTTCACCATATAATGTCCAGGGTATAACATAGCCTAGTGGAACCAGCCTGATCACTGTGTTCACCATATAATGTCCAGGGTATAACATAGCCTAGTGGAACCAGCCTGATCACTGTGTTCACCATATAATGTCCAGGGTATAACATAGCCTAGTGGAACCAGCCTGATCACTGTGTACACCATATAATGTCCAGGGTATAACATAGCCTGGTATAACCAGCCTGATCACCGTGTTCACCATATAATGTCCAGGGTATAACATAGCCTGATATAACCAGCTTGATCACGGTGTTCACCATATAATGCCCAGGGTATAACATAGCCTGGTATAACCAGCCTGATCACTGTGTTCACCATATAATGTCCAGGGCATAACATAGCCTGGAATAACCAGCCTGATCACTGTGTTCACCATATAATGTCCAGGGTATAACCAGCCTGATCACTGTGTTCACAATATAATGTCCAGGGTATAACATAGCCTGGTATAACCAGCCTGATCACTGTGTTCACCATATAATGTCCAGGGCATAACATAGCCTGGTATAACCAGCCTGATCACTGTGTTCGCAATACAATGTCCAGGGTATAACATAGCCTAGTGGAACCAGCCTGATCACTGTGTTCACCATATAATGTCCAGGGCATAACATAGCCTGGAATAACCAGCCTGATCACTGTGTTCACCATATAATGTCCAGGGTATAACCTAGCCTAGTGGAACTAGCCTGATCACTGTGTTCACCATATAATGTCCAGGGTATAACCTAGCCTAGTGGAACCAGCCTGACCACCATATAATGTCCAGGGTATAACATAGCCTGGTATAACCAGCCTGATCACTGTGTTCACCATATAATGTCCAGGGTATAACATAGCCTGGTATAACCAGCCTGATCACTGTGTTCACCATATAATGTCCAGGGTATAACATAGCCCAGTGCAACTAGCCTGATCACTGTGTTCACAATATAATGTCCAGGGTATAACCAGCCTGATCACTGTGTTCACCATATAATGTCCAGGGCATAACATAGCCTGGTATAACCAGCCTGATCACGGTGTTCACCATATAATGTCCAGGGTATAACATAGCCTGATATAACCAGCTTGATCACGGTGTTCACCATATAATGCCCAGGGTATAACATAGCCTGGTATAACCAGCCTGATCACTGTGTTCACCATATAATGTCCAGGGCATAACATAGCCTGGAATAACCAGCCTGATCACTGTGTTCACCATATAATGTCCAGGGTATATCCAGCCTGATCACTGTGTTCACAATATAATGTCCAGGGTATAACATAGCCTGGTATAACCAGCCTGATCACTGTGTTCACCATATAATGTCCAGGGTATAACATAGCCTGGTATAACCAGCCTGATCACTGTGTTCACCATGTAATGTCTAGGGCATAACATAGCCTGGTATAACCAGCCTGATCACTGTGTTCACCATGTAATGTCCAGGGCATAACATAGCCTGGTATAACCAGCCTGATCACTGTGTTCGCAATACAATGTCCAGGGTATAACATAGCCTAGTGGAACCAGCCTGATCACTGTGTTCACCATATAATGTCCAGGGCATAACATAGCCTGGAATAACCAGCCTGATCACTGTGTTCACCATATAATGTCCAGGGTATAACCTAGCCTAGTGGAACTAGCCTGATCACTGTGTTCACCATATAATGTCCAGGGTATAACCTAGCCTAGTGGAACCAGCCTGACCACCATATAATGTCCAGGGTATAACATAGCCTGGTATAACCAGCCTGATCACTGTGTTCACCATATAATGTCCAGGGTATAACATAGCCTGGTATAACCAGCCTGATCACTGTGTTCACCATATAATGTCCAGGGTATAACATAGCCTAGTGCAACTAGCCTGATCACTGTGTTCACAATATAATGTCCAGGGTATAACCAGCCTGATCACTGTGTTCACCATATAATGTCCAGGGCATAACATAGCCTGGTATAACCAGCCTGATCACGGTGTTCACCATATAATGTCCAGGGTATAACATAGCCTGATTGGAACCAGCCTGGTCACCATATAATTTCCAGGGTATAACATAGCCTTGGTAATAACTACCATTGGTAATAGAACAGTGACTGTGTGTCAGATGTCACCTTTCCTAACTGCCATTGGTAATAAAACAGTGACTATGTGTGTTTGTGTTCACAGAAACATGTATGCAGCCAGCACATGGAGATTTGCACGATGATGTGATGAAGTCCAGAATGACAGACGGGCTTGACACCGATGTCCCTGAATGGAAAGAGACCTGGCACTCAGACAGACTTGATACTGATGTCTCTGAATGGACAGATACCAAACAATAGTACGCAAGTAGAAACACCATGGGACCACACAGCAGTCATACCGCTCAGGATGGAGACGCGTCTCCTAGAGGTTAACGTACTTTGGTAAGAAAAGTGCAAATAAATCACAGAATAACATTAAAAGGACCTTGTGAAGAATGCTGGAGGAAACAGGTATAAAAGTATCTAAATCCACAGTAAATGAGTCCTATATCGACATAACCTGAAAGGCCGCTCAGCAAGGAAGAAGCCACTGCTCCAAAACCGCCATAAAAAAGCCAGACTACATTTGCAACTACACATGGGGACAAAGGTTGTACTTTCTGGAGAAATGTCCTCTGGTCTGATGAAACAAAAATAGAACCGTTTGGCCATAATGACCATCATTATGTTTGGAGGAAAAAGGGGGAGGCTTGCAAGCTGAAGAACACCATCCCAACCATGAAGCACAGGGGTGGTAGCATGACCCCAAGCATACTTCCAAAGCTGTGGCAAAATGGCTTAAGGACAACAAAGGCATGGTATTGTAGTGGCCATCACAAAGCCCTGACCTCAATCCTATAGAAAATTTGTGGGCAGAACTGAAAAAGATTGTGCGAGCAAAGAGGCCTACAAACCTGACTCAGTTACACCAGCTCTGTCAGGAGGGGGAAGCTTATGGAAGGCTACCTGAAACATTGGACCCAAGTTAAACAATTTAAAGGCAATGCTAACAAATACTAATTGAGTGTATGTAAACTTCTGACCCACTGGGAATGTGATGAAAGAAACAAAACCTGAAATAAATCACTCTCTACTATTATTCTGACATTTCACATTCTTAAAATAAAGTGGTGATCCTAACTGACCTAAGACAGTGAATTTTACTAGAATTAAATGTCAGGAATTGTGAAAGAGTGAGTTTAAATGTATTTGGCTAAGGTGTATGTAAACTTCCAACTTCAACTGTATATCCTACCAACGGGACATTAAAAGACATTAAAAGTAATATCTTATGTTTCACAGAGTCGTGGTTGAACAACGACATGAATACCATAAAGCTGGTGGGTTATACACTGTATCGGCAGGATAGAACAGGATTCTCTGGTAAGACAAGAGGTATATTTGTAAACAACAGCTGGTGCACAGATATCTAAGGAAGTCTCAAAGTTCTGCTCACCTGAGGTAGAGTATCTCATGATAAGCTGTAGACCACACTATCTGTATTTTTCTTAGCGGTCTACATACCACCACAGACCGATGCTGGCACTAGGACCGCACTCAATGAGCTGTATACCTCCATAAGCAAACAGGACAATGCTCATCCAGAGGCGGCGCTCCTAGTGGACGGGGACTTTAATGCAGGGAAACTCAAAACCATTTTACCTCATTTCTACCAGCATGTTAAATGTGCAAACAGATGGGGAAAAAAAACTCTAGACCACCTTTACTCCACACACAGAGACACGTACAAAGCTCTCCCTCGCCCTCCATTTGGAAAATCTGACCATAATTCTATCATCCTGATTCCTGCTTACAAGCAAAAACTTAAGCAGGAAGCACCAGTGACTAGATAAATAAAAACGTGGTCAGATGAAGCAGATGCTAAGCTACAGGACTATTTTGCGAGCACAGGCTGGAATATGTTCTGGGACTCTTCCAATGGCATTGAGGTGAACACCATAACAGTCACTGGCTTCATCAATAAGTGGATCGATGACGTCGTCCCCACAGTGACTGTACGTACCTACCATCCATAAGAAATCCCGCTATGTCCTCTGATGAACCATCAAACAGGCAAAGCGTCAATACTGGACTAAGATCAAATCGTACTACACCGGTTCCGACGGACGACGGATGTGGCAGGGCTTGCAAACTATTACTCCAAAAGGGAAGCACAGCTGAGAGCTGCCCAGTGACACGAGCCTACCAGATGAGCTAAATGCCTTCTATGCTCGCTTTGAGGCAAGTAACACTGAAACATGCATGAGGGCATCAGCTGTTCAGGACAACTGTGTGATCACGCTCTCCGCAGCCGATGTGAGTAAGACCTTTAAACAGGTCAACATTCACAAGGCTGCAGGGCCAGACGGATTACCAGGACATGTACACCGAGCATGCGCTGACCAACTGGAAATTGCCTTCACTGACATTTTCAACCTCTCTCTGTCCGAGTCTGTAATACCAACTTATTTCAAGCAGACCACCATAGTCCCTGTGCCCAAGAACACGAAGGTAACCTGCTCAAGTTGGTAGCCATGAATTGCTTTGAAACGCTGGTCATGGCTCACATCAACATCATTATCCCAGAAACCCTAGACCCACCCCAATTTGCATACTTCCCCAACAGATCCACAGATGATGCAATCTCTATTGCACTCTATTACACTTCCCTTTCAAACCTGACAAAAGGAACACCTGTGAGAATGCTATTCATTGACTACAGCTCAGCCTTTAACACCATAGTGCCCTCAAAGCTCATCAATAAGCTAAGGTCCCTGGGACTAAACACCTCCCTCTGCACCTGGATCCTGGACTTCCTGACGGGCCGCCCCCAGGTGGTAAGGGTAGGTAACATTCGCTACGCTGATTCTCAACACGGGGGAGAACACGGGGGCCCCTCAGAGGTGCGTGCTCAGTCCCCTCCTGTACTCCCTCTTCACTCATGACTGCACGGCCAAGTACGACTCCAACACCATCATTAAGTTTGCCGATGACACAACAGTGGTAGGCCTGATCACCGACAACGACGAGACAGCCTATAGGGAGGAGGTCAGAGACCTGGCCGTGTGGTGCCAGTACAACAACCTCTCCCTCAACACAATACCCGATAATGACAAAGTGAAAAAAATGTTTATGTAAACAGTTTTATGTAAATAAGTATTCACACCCTTGAGTCAATACTTTGTTGAATCACCTTTGGCTGCAATTACAAACTTTCTGGGTAGATCTCTAAGAGCTTTCCACAACTGGATTTGCCCATTATTCTTTTCAAAATTCTTCAAGCAGTCAAATTGGTTGTTTACCATTGCTATACAACCATTTCCATGTCTTGCCATCGATTTTCAAGTAGATTTAAATCAGAACTTTAATGCGACCACTCAGGAACATTTACTGTCTTCTTAGTAAGCAACTTCAGTGTAGATTTGGCCTTGTGTTTTAGGTTATTGTCCTGCTGAAAGTGAATTCATCTCCCAGTGTCTTGTGGAAAGCAGACTGAACCAGGTTAACCTCTAGGATTTTTGCCTATTCTTAGCTCCATTCCTTTTCTTCAGTCCTGAACGATTACAAGCATACCCATAACATGATGCAGCCACCACTATGCTTGAAAATATGGAGAATGGTAGTCAGTAAATGTGTTGTATTGGATTTGCCCCATACACAACACTTTGTATTCAGGGCAAAAAGTTAATTGCTTTGCCACATCTTTTTGCAATATTACTTTAGTGCCTTTTTGCAAACAGCATGCAAGTTTTTTTATATTTTTTATCTGTAGAGGCTTCCTTCTTTTCACTCTGTCAATTAGGTTAGTAGTGTGGAGTAACTACAATGCTGTATATTTGTGGTGACTGGGTGTATTGATACACCTTCCAAAATGTAATGAATTTCACCATGCTCAAAAGGGATATTCAATGTCTGTTTAGATTTTTTTTATCTACCAAAAATGTACCCTTCTTTGAGAGGCATTAGAAAACGTCCTTGGGCTTTGTGGTTGAATCTGTGTTTGAAATTCACTGCTTGACTGAGGGACCTTACAGATCATTTTATGTGTGGGGTACAGAGATCAGGTAGTCATTCAAAAATCATGTTAAACACTATAATTACACATACAATGAGTCTATGAAAACGTATTATGTGACTTGTTAAGCACATTTTTACTCCTGAACTTATTTAGGCTTGCCATAACAAAGGTGTTGAATACTTATTGACTCAAGATATTTCAGCTTTTCATTTTTTATTAATTTGTAAAAAAACATTTTAAAACACAAGACCACTTTGGCATTATGGGGTATTGTGTGTAGGTCAGTGACAAAACATATATATTTAATCCATTTTAAATTCAGGCTGTAACGCAACAAAATGTGGAAAAAGTCAAAGGTGAAGTGTGAATGCTCTCTGAAGGCACAGTAGTAGGCCTGTAGATATTGAACTCAACCTGCAGGAGGTTTGTTTGTTGTGATTGAGTGGGGGGGAAACAGCTGCAGCAAGGTTCTGACAGATGGCTGTGTCTTGGTGGTGACAAGGACACACCCCCACATCATGCCACACCCCCCAAACCATCTAACATTAGGCTTCTGTCATGGCCGGCAACTTTTCTTGAGGAGCAAGTTAAAAAAACTAGGACAAATCAGCGGGTGTGGTTTCCCTTTAAAAGGGTACAGGCAGTGCCTGAAAGCTCTACCCAAGCCTGAGTGCTCCTTATATAGCTCCCCTTCATCCCCCTGAAACTTGGTGCTGGAGCTGGGGGATAGGATAGGGTCTGAAACTGAGAATGAAGCTGGGTACTGAGATAGGCTATGGCTTGAGTAAGGGGTTAAGACTGGGTTACTGTCCACCTCTCTCCCAAGATGAGGAGGAGCAGAAGCAGAAAAACTAAGGAGTGGTGTTCACTGACAGGCTGGGATCAAAGGTGAACTGCTGTGGGTTATGCAACATGTTGTCACACTGACTTGTTATTGTGTTTTTGTCTATCAAGAAGAAGGAGAGAATAGGGATGGAGAGAAAGGAAAGTGGGAAGAGAAAAGTTGTGGTTTAAAAGGGGAACTAAATAGAAGAATATAGTACTTTATCAGAGTGCGCCATGAACACCAAAAAGTGTGTTCTTCCTCTGTACCCTCAAAAAGGCATTTATTGACTTTGTCACACAGATCCCAAATGAAAGACACAAACACTACTATTTAATTGTTTTAAGGCTTTAGCAGGCTTGGTCACAAAAAAAAGGAGTCTGTGTACACACACACACACACACACACACACACACACACACACACACACACACACACACACACACACACACACACACACACACACACACACACACACACACACACACACACACACCTGGGAGTGTCTCCCTTGTGGTTGGCAATGAAGAGGAGAAGGGAGGAGAGGCTGGGTCTTATCTTACCACACCCTGCTGATGCAAGGCTGGCTACCACTTCCGACACACCCTAAAGAGGCACTGCACACTGTGCACAATACTCTCTTGTCCACACAGACAGAAACACACACATGCCTACCCCAAATAAACACTAACTGGGATTGGGATCCATTTGAAGAGGACATTCAATTCAAGAATTGGAGTTTGAATTCCAATCTACCTGCCTGCCTCCCAAACTCTTCCTAACTGACTCACCCGCACACTTAAAAAGAGAGAGTGTGAAAGAGAGAGAGAGAGGGCGGAGAGACAGAGTGAGAGAAAGAAATGGCAAACAGTTCTCAGAACTATAAAATAGCTTGTTCCCTGGTAGCAATGTTTATCTAGGGGGGGGGGGTTCTCTCTCAACAACCAGAAGACAGTCATACAGCTGTATCTGAAATGGCACCATATTCCCCATGTAGTGCCCATAGGGTTCTGGTTGAAAGTAGTGAACTATATAGGGAATGGGGTACCCTTTGGGATGTACATGATGGCTGATTGACACCATATTAGACACAGGAAGGAAGGAGTTTGGCCTAGTGACTGCTACTTCTCGAAAAGACAGCTCATCTGTACTGCACTGAAAGAGGCAGGCCAAGGTCCCTATTCAACATGTATCTATTCTATTATTATAGGATTTATCAATGCTTTAAAACATTTATTATGCCCTTCTTTTTGATCTACAGCGACATACAGTGCATTCAGAAAGTATTCAGACCCCTTCACTTTTTACGCATTTTGTTACGTTACAGCCTTGATCCTTAATCTTTTTTTTAATCCTCATCAATCTACACACAATACCCCATAATGACAATGCAAAAACAGGTTTGTAGACATTTTTGCAAATGTACATAAAAAAAAATGGAAATACCACATTTACATTGCCTTGCAAAAGTATTCATCTCCATTGTCATTTTTCCTATTTTGTTGCATTACAACCTGTAATTTAAATTTATATTTATTTGGATTTCATGTAATGGATATACATAAAATAGTCCAAATTGGTGAAGTGAAATGAAAAAAATAACTTTTCCCTAAATAAGATCTGGTGCAACCAATTACCTTCAGAAGTCACATAATTAGTTAAATAAAGTCCACATGTGTGCAATCTAAGTGTCACATGATCTCAGTATATATACACACACCTGTTCTGACAGGCCCCAGAGTCTGCAACACCACTAAGCAAGGGGCACCACCAAGTAAGTGGCACCATGAAGACCAAGGAGCTCTCCAAAACAGGTCAGGGACAAAGTTGTGGAGAAGTAGAGATCAGGGTTGGGTTATAAAAAATTACCGAAACTTTGAACATCCCACGGAGCTCCATTAAATCCAGAATATGGCACCACAACAAACCTGCCAAGAGAGGGCCGCCCACCAAAACTCACAGACCAGGCAAGGAGGGCATTAATAAGAGAGGCAACAAAGAGACCAAAGATAACCCTGAAGAAGCTGCAAAGCTCCACAGCGGAGACTGGAGTATCTGTCCATGGGACCACATTAAGCTGTACACTCCACAGAACTGGGCTTTAAGGAAGAGTGGACAGAAAAAAGCCATTGCTTAAAGAAAATAATAAGCAAACATGTTTTGTTTTCGCCAAAAAGGCAGGTGAGAGACTCCCCAAACATATGGAAGAAGGTACTCTGCTCAGATGAGACTAAAATTGAGCTTTTTGGCAATCAAGGAAAATGCTATGTCTGGCGCAAACCCAACACCTCTCATTACCCCGAGAACACCATCCCCACAGTGAAGCATGGTGGTGGCAGCATCATGCTGTGCGGATGTTTTTCCATCAGCAGGGACTGGGAAACTGGTCAGAATTGAAGGAATGGTGGATGGGGCTAAATACAGGGAAATTCTTGAGGGAAACCGGTTTGTGTCTTCCAGAGATTTGAGACTGGGATGGAGTTTCACCTCCAGCAGGACAGGGCATAGGCATACCTAGGCATACTGCTAAAAAACATTTGAGTGGTTTAAGGGGAAACATTTTAAATGTCTTGGAATAGCCTAGTCAAAGCCCAGACCTCAATCCAATTGAGAATCTGTGGTATGACTTAAAGATTGCTGAACACCAGCCAGGCTCTACAAATTATTGAATTTGGGGGGTAGTTTCTAATGTCTAATTTCTTTTTGTTCCACAATAAAAACATATTTTGCAAGATGGGGTAGCATCTTGTGCACCGTGCATAAGTATTCAGACCCTTTACTCCTTTGGCAGCAATTACAGCCTTGAGTCTTCCTGGGTATGACGCTACAAGCTTGGCACACCTGTATATGGGGAGTTTCTCCCATTCTTCTCCTCTCAAGCTCTGTCAGGTCTCTCCAGAAATGTTCAATCGGGTTAAAGTCCGGGCACTGGCTGGGCCAATCATGGACATTGAGATTTTTCCCGAAGCCACTCCTGTGTTGTCTTGGCTGTGTGCTTAGGGTCGTTGTTCTGTTGGAAGGTGGACCTTCGCTCCAATCGAGGTCCTGGGCGGTCTGTGGCAGGTTTTCATCAAGGATCTCTCTGTACTCTGCTCCGTTCATCTTTAACCCTCAATCCTGACTAGTCTCCTAGTCCCTGCCGCTGAAAAACATCCCCACAGCATGATGCTGCTGCCACCACCATGCTTCACTGTAGGGATGGTGCCAGGTTTCCTCCCGATATGACGCTTGGCATCCAGCCAAAAAATTCAATCTTGGTTTCATCAGACCAGAGAATCTTGTTTCTCATGGTCTGAGAGTCTTTTAGGTGCCTTTTGGCAAATTCCAAGCAGGCTGTCATGTGCCTTTTACTGAGGAGTGGCTTCCGTCTGGCTACTCTACTATAAAAGGCCTGATTGGTAGAGTGCTGAAAAGATGGTTGTCCTTCTGGAAGGTTCTCCTATCTCCACAGAGGAACTCTGGAGCTCTGTCAGAATGGCCATCAGGTTCTTGGTCACCTCACTGACCAAGGTCCTTCTCCCCAGATTACTCAGTTTGGCCAGGCGGCCAGCTCTAGGAAGTGTCTTGTGAGGTTCCAAACTACTTCCATTTAAGAATGATGGAGGCCACTGTCTTCTTGGGGACAATGCTGCAGATGATCAATGGAAACAGGATGCACCTGAGCTCAATTTCAAGTCTCATAGCAAAGGGTCTGTAAATAAGGTATTTCTGTTTTTCACTTTGTCATTATGGGATATTGTGTGTAGATTGATGAGCGAAAAAAGTAACTTAATACATTTTAGAAAAAGGCTGTAAAGTAACAAAATGTGGAAAAATGGAAAGGTTGTGAATACTTTCTGAATGCACTATACAGCTTATTTTACTGACCTAGGATCATCCTCTTCTTCAAATGTAGGACGGTTCTTTCAATTTTTTCTTCATGTGTTCATTTGAACTTGCATGTAAAAGTAATAAACAGTTCATGACAACAAAAAAAAAGAGAAAGGTAACCCAGAGAACGATGTGGCCCGTGGTTATGGATGGGTTGGACTGGACTAGATACACAGAGGTCGACTTATCTCACACTCACTAGGCCAGTGGTCACCAACCTTTAAGCCTAAGATCACATTCCAAGTTCAAATGTAAACCAAGATCTACCACTTGCAAAACAATGATGAAAAAACAAAGCCACTATGTAGTTCCACTTTGACATTCATTATTTTGTTACCTGTCAGTCACAAGCAAAGTATTCATTGAATTACACAAATAGTATAATCAGAAGTCAAACTATCATTCAGCATTGTATAACAGTCATATTAAATCGTTATATTTCCACAGGCCTATTACTCATTCACCATTCATATATAACCTCAAATCAGTCAAATACAGGCCTAAGCCAATCATGTACAGTACGGTTTCACTTTCCCTTTTTAAACATCATATTTCAAGACACTTCAAAATGACAATACTCAAATAAGTGCAACTAGCATTCAAAGTACTATGAGTCACATCATTCAATTGTTCAAAAAATATTTTCACAAAAATCACAGCCCTACTACCATTCATTACCTCAATAAATAATCAGTCAACTACAGGCCTCAGCCAACCACGTACAATATGGTTTCACTTTCCCTTTTTGAACAACATGCAACACAGATCATATCCTTTTGTTAACAATATGGCCTACAACAGATTTCAAACTGGCAATACTCACTCACTCTGATGGCTGTGGATTAGATCCCCTCCCTACACACAAACATCCAATGTGATGGCTATGGATGAGATCCCCTCCCCACACACACACACATTCAATGTGACGGCTGTGGATGAGATCCCCTCCCCACACACACACACATTCAATGTGACGGCTGTGGATGAGCAATTCAATTAGCTCCATGTCAACTCCGATTGGTAAAGCAAATATTGGCTGGAATCTGTCGGACACCTCCTCAATCTCAATGGGGAGGAAAGGGTTTGAGATAAATGCAACAACCTCCCCTGAAAACGGATGCCAGTTTCTCCAGGTGTACACAGAATTCTTGCGGGAGAAAAGCATCTTTTAGTTTCCAATGTTTTAGTTTCCATTTTCTCCAGGTTTGGGAAGTGAACCAGCCTTCCATTCCTCAGCTGAGGCCCACACACCCACCTTGGCCTTAAAGGCATTGACAGCGCTTATCATGTGTTCCATGTCTCTGTCTTTTCCCTGAAGCTCATAGTTGAGCTGGTTCAGTTTTGCTGTTATGTCCGTGAGGAAACCTCAGTCTAGCAGCCATGCATCATCAGACAATTCCTCATGCTCCTCATTTCGTGACTCCAGAAATGATTTGATCGCTGGCAGAAAGTCAACAAATCGCTGCAGTACTTTCCCGCGACTCAACCACCTTACGCAAGCGTGGAGAATCAAGTCACCGTATGCAGCATCAAGTACATCTAATAAAGAGTTAAACCAGCGGTGCGGAAGTCCTTTGGCGCGAATCAAATTAATATGATAAGAAACAAGTCCACTACTTTACTAGCTAGTGCCATGACATGAGACAAGTCCACTACTTTACTAGCTAGTGTCATGACATGAGACAAGTCCACTACTTTACTAGCTAGTGCCATGACATGAGACAAGTCCACTACTTTACTAGCTAGTGTCATGACATGAGACAAGTCCACTACTTTACTAGCTAGTGCCATGACATGAGACAAGTACACTACTTTACTAGCTAGTGCCATGACATGAGACAAGTCCACTACTTTACTAGCCGGTGTCATGACATGAGACAAGTCCACTACTTTACTAGCCAGTGTCATGACGAGACAAATCCACTACTTTACTAGCTAGTGTCATGACATGAGACAAGTCCACTACTTTACTAGCTAGTGTCATGACGAGACAAATCCACTACTTTACTAGCTAGTGTCATGACATGAGACAAGTCCACTACTTTACTAGCTAGTGTCATGACATGAGACAAGTCCACTACTTTACTAGCCGGTGTCATGACATGAGACAAGTCCACTACTTTACTAGCTAGTGTCATGACGAGACAAATCCACTACTTTACTAGCTAGTGTCATGACATGAGACAAGTCCACTACTTTACTAGCTAGTGCCATGACATGAGACAAGTCCACTACTTTACTAGCCGGTGTCATGACATGAGACATGTCCACTACTTTACTAGCTAGTGTCATGACATGAGACAAGTCCACTACTTTACTAGCTAGTGTCATGACGAGACAAATCCACTACCTTACTAGCTAGTGTCATGACATGAGACAAGTCCACTACTTTACTAGCTAGTGCCATGACATGAGACAAGTCCACTACTTTACTAGCTAGTGCCATGACATGAGACAAGTCCACTACTTTACTAGCTAGTGCCATGACATGAGACAAGTCCACTACTTTACTAGCTAGTGCCATGACATGAGACAAGTCCACTACTTTACTAGCTAGTGTCATGACGAGAAAAATCCACTACTTTACTAGCCAGTGTCATGACATGAGACAAGTCCACTACTTTACTAGCCAGTGCCATGACATGAGACAAGTCCACTACTTTACTAGCCGGTGTCATGACATGAGACAAGTCCACTACTTTACTAGCTAGTGTCATGACAAGACAAATCCACTACTTTACTAGCTAGTGTCATGACATGAGACAAGTCCACCACTTTACTAGCTAGTGTCATGACATGAGACAAGTCCACTACTTTACTAGCCGGTGTCATGACATGAGACAAGTCCACTACTTTACTAGCTGGTGTCATGACATGAGACAAGTCCACTACTTTACTAGCTAGTGTCATGACGAGACAAATCCACTACTTTACTAGCTAGTGTCATGACATGAGACAAGTCCACTACTTTACTAGCTAGTGTCATGACATGAGACAAGTCCACTACTTTACTAGCTAGTGTCATGACATGAGACAAGTCCACTACTTTACTAGCTAGTGTCATGACATGAGACAAGTCCACTACTTTACTAGCTAGTGTCATGACATGAGACAAGTCCACTACTTTACTAGCTAGTGTCATGACATGAGACAAGTCCACTACTTTACTAGCTAGTGTCATGACATGAGACAAGTCCACTACTTTACTAGCTAGTGCTTGCTGATGGATCAAAAACTCGGGGAAAAAAAGAAAGAAAAAAAAGGTGGATCACGACGGCACAGTGCAACGAAACCCGAATGCACCCCACGCATTGCCGGTGCCCCGTCTGTAGTGATCTCTACCAGCTTATGAACGGGGATGCTGTTATCAAGCACATAACGTTTAAACTCGTTGTAAATGTCCTCACCTATTGTCCTCCCTTTTAATGGTAAAAGGGTGTGAAAATCCTCCTTAGTAGTTGAATACTTAAAAGCCATGAGAACAAACACCATCAGCTGTGCAGTGTTTGTCATATCCTAGTTGATTCACGTCCTCCGACAACAACTCTACCCTTCTTGTCACAGTGGCTGGGCAACACCTCCGATAGCATTTTTAATGTCCTCTTTGTTTTTGAATTCTTTGAATAACGTCTCGGCGGCAACGGCCATTGCCTCCTTGTATAGCGCTCCATCATCGAACAGTTTCTTACGTTTAGCCAAGGGATGGCTGACACGGAAGGATGCCTCTGTTGCTACCTACGTTTTAGCTGTCGGTTTGGTAAAAAGCGACAGCTGTGCTTTCAATACAGACTCGAAAGCGTGCTCTTTAGCGGGTAGGTTTCTTTGAACTTGGGGTGGATGGTGTTGTGGTGCCGCTCCACGTTACCCCTTTTTGCGAGCGCTACAGCCTGGTGACAAATCAGGCTAATCAATTTGTCCTTAACTACGTGAACAGAAAAAAAAGTATTCCCCATCTACATGAAAATTATATGTTTTTTGCTTTTTCCGTTGTGCCTCTGCCATCGTTTCGTTAGCTTGCGTAGTGTTAGCTTGAAAGCTCGTGAGCGTTACAACAAGTGCCTGAGCTAGTTAAGGTGGGAGTCAGGAACGTACTTTGTCAGACGTTAAACCTAGAAACTATATTTGATTGGCCAGATATACCCCTCCCCCCTCACTACACACAGGGCTCACACATGGCACATTTGAAATTAAATGAATAAATAATAAATAAATCAATTAAAACATTTATGACTTTTTTTCTCTTATTTTGAGAACTCCTCACGATCGACTTGGAATACTTCCAAGATTGATGGGTTGGTGACTCCAGCACTATTTATCCTACTTTGGTGGATGTTGAACCAGGGTGAGGACAAGGTAAGACAGAGCTCATACAGGCAGTAGGCAACAGCGTAAAATATTTATACTTTTCAATTCACATTACATTCTTGCCTTACCTTTTGTTGTGGCTGGCAATGCGACATTCTTGGACCACAGCTCAAATTGACCACAAATATCACAGCAGCCACTAGCCAGTAAGCACAAACTACACAGAACAAATATGAACGTAACATGTTTCATGTTCCATGAGCTGAAATGAAAACAATCAATAAAAATATGCACAAAAAGTTTATTTCTCAAAAGATTCCTGCACAAATTTGTTTATATCCCTGTTAGTGAGCATTTCTCATTTGCTTAGATAATCCATCCACCTGACAGATGTGGCATATCAAGGAGCTGATTAAACAGCATGATAATTACACAGGTGCACCTTGTGCTGGGGACAACAACAAAAAACAATCCAATCTAAAAATCTACAATGCCACAGATGTCAATAGTTTTGAAACAGCGTGCAATTGGCATGCTGGCTGCAGGAATGTCCACAAGAGCTGTTGCCATAGAATTGAATATTAATTTCTCTACCATAACAACATTTGGCAGTACAGCCTCACAACCGCAAACCAAGTGTAACAATGCCAGCCCAGGACCTCCACATGCGGCTTCTTCACCTGCAAGAACGTCTGAGACCAGCCCCCGGATAGCTGATGAAACTGTGGGTTTGCAAAACCAAATCATTTTTATACAAACTGTCAGAAACCATCTCAGGGAAGCTCATCAGCGTGCTCGTCATCCTCATCAGGGTCTTTACCTGACTGCAGTTTGGCGTTGTAACCGACTTCAGTGGTAAAATGCCCACCTTCGATGGCCACTGGCACACTGGAGAAGTTTACTCTTCATGGATGAATCCCAGTTTCAACTCTACCGGGCAGATGGCAGACAGTGTGTATGGCATTGTGTGGGTAAGCGGTTTTCTGATATCAACATTGTGAACAGAGTGCCCCGTGGTGGTGGGGTTACGGTATGTGCAGGCATAAACTATAGACAACAAACTCAAATGCATTTTATCGATGGCAATTTGAAAGCACCAAGATACCGTGACGAGATCATGAGGCCCATTGTCGTGCCATTCATCTGCCGCCATCACCTCATGTTTCAGCATGATAATGCACGGGCCCATGTTGCAAGGATCTGTACACAATTCCTGGAAGCTGAAAATCTCCCAGTTCTTCCACGGCCTGCATACTCAACAGACATGTCACCCATTGAGCCTGTTTGTGATGCTCTGGATCGACGTGTACAACAGCGTGTTCCAGTTCCCGCCAATATCCAGCAACTTTGCAAAGCCATTGAAGAGGAGTGGGACAACATTCCACAGGCTACAATCAACAGCCTGGTCAACTCTAAGGGAAGGAGATGTGTCGTGCTGAATGAGGAAAATGGTGGTAACATCAGATACTGACTGGTTCTCTGATCCACGTCGCTACCTTTTATTAAAGGTATCTGTGATCAACAGATGCATATCTGTATTCCCAGTCATGTGAAATCTATAGATTATTGCCTAATGAATTCATTTCAATTGACTAATTTCCTTACATGAAATGTAACACACAAAAATCTAAGAAATTGTTGCTTTTATATTTTTGTTCAGCGCATTTACCCAATCCAAGCAACTTCTTTCCTAAAACATTTTACAATGAATAAGCTGACAATACACAGCTAACTCGGGCTAGCTAACTAACAACAACATGCTTCATGATCAAGTAACGTTAGCATATAAAAAATGAACGTGAATCATATTATAACATAAGCTAAACAGCTATGTAACATTAGCTAGATGGCTAAACAAAGCTAAACGAGTCCTCACATCAACGTGCTGGCTGTAGCTGAATGCTGACGTTTAGCTGAACCATAGCTAGATAGGAGCTCTTAGGCTTACACTAGCTACCATATTAAAATGACCTTGGAACTAACCAGGCTTCATTTTTATCAATATCATGGAAGTCATTACATATGAGGTAAAAGCAAACTACAACTGAAAACGTTGATAATTCCCAGGGGAGTTGCTTCTTGCCTGGACCTTCCTTAGTGCAGTCAAGCAACGACAAAAAAATCAACACTCGAGAATAAAAGTTATGGCGACAATTTCAGAATGTAATGGCTGTTGTCACTATCATTTCTGGTACAAAATCAATAATGGGCCAAAATACCAGCAACAGTGTGTGAAAACCTTGTGAAGACTTACAGAAAACATTTGACCTCTGTCATTGTCAACAAAGGGTATATAACAAAGTATTGAGAGAAACTTTTGTTATTGACCAAATACTTATTTTCCACCATAATTTGCAAATAAATTCATTAAAAATCCTACAATGTGATTTTCAGGATTTTTTTTCTCTTTTGTCTGTCGTAGTTGAAGTGTACCTATGATGAAAATTACAGGCCTCTCTCATCTTTTTAAGTGAGAGAACTTGCACAATTGGTGGCTGACTAAATACTTTTTTGCCCCACTGTATGCCAAACAAAAACCATTTCTTTCAAAGTTTAAACAAACCACACAACTCTTCGCATAATGACAACTTTTAACAATTTACACTGAACATTTTACAAAAACACATTTACTGGAAAAACTGTGCACGTTTTCTAAAATCTCTTCAATATCTGATCTGAATTAAGATTCAATGATATCTGCAGACAGAATGGGGTGTCAGCTATGGCTTGACACATTGACTTTGGAAAAAAATTCTCTCTTTTGGTTATTGAACTACAGTAAGTGAAGTGGATTTACACCCGGTAACGGAATTTCATCATGAGTCCCTGATCTGTACCAAACTTGATTCTAGATTCTCTATTGTACTCTACTGCACGATACTCTACTGTACTCTACTGTTATGTACTGTACAATTTGGTAACAGAATTTGAATCACTTAATAATTCATATTATGGATATCGATAAAACACTATAACTAATTGATAGGTGTATCGTTACTTACATTCACAGTTAACAGTTCACAGTTTATTCTGTGAACTTTATCCTCCCTCATGAGGAATATCTTCAAGATATGTGGGTTTTTGGTAACATAATCTCAAGGCATAAGGCAAGGTTTCTTAAACTTACAGAAAGGCAGAATCATTTCTCCAAAACTAAGTAATAGTGTTGGTATTAGTTGACAGGGTCTTTACTTCAGCGTTATTGTGTTTTAAAGCATGTCTAAATCCTGTTAAGACTTTTTCTGGTAGATGTTTCATAAGACCCCTTTTCCATTTGTTTGACAAGATATCAAAGCCTTTACTTATTCAACATTTTTGGGATGGAAAATGATTGAAAAAATTGCATATGCCTTCATTTCTCAAAAATATAGATGCTCATCTTTCATTTGACACCCAATTTTACATTCTCCTATGAACTTTACATGTTGGTGCTCATGGATCTCTCACTCTCTCACTCCATTGCCAAAGCAAGTTAAATAGATAAACAAAAGTGAAATAAACAACACAAATTTACAGTAAAAATGACTAATAAAAGTTCCAAAAGAATAAAGACGTTTCAAATGTCATGTCTATATACAGCGATGTAACGATGTGCAAATAGTTAGTGTACAAAAGGGAAAATAAATAAACATAAATATAGGTTGTATTTACAATGGTGTTTGTTCTTCACTAGTTCCCTTTTCTTGTGGCAACAGGTCAAAAATCTTGCTGCTGTGATGGCACACTGTTATTTCAACCAGTAGACATGGGAGTTTATTGTGGGTCTGTGTAATCTGAGGGAAATATGGGTCTCTAATATGGTCATACATTTGGCAGGAGGTTAGGAAGTGCAGCTCAGTTTCCACTCCATTTTGTGGGCAGTGTGCACATAGCCGGTCTTCTCTTGAGAGTCAGGTCTGCCAACGGCGGCCTTTCTTAATAGCAAGGCTATGCTCACTGAGTCTGTACATAGTCAAAGCTTTCCTTAAGTTTGAGTCAGTCACGATGGTCAGATATTCTGCCACTGTGTACTCTCTGTTTAGGACCAAATAGCATTCTAGTTTGCACAGTTTTTTTTTGTAAATTCCCTCTCTCATACACATTGACACACCCTTCACACCCCACCTCCTCCTCTCGCTTTTCAGCCTGGCCCTGTGCGCTTGGCAGAGCTGCAGGGGTTGCTATGGGGACAGAATTATTTAGCTGGTTAATGATTGTGGTGCGATGGTAGGGGGTCACTCCGTCACATCAGCCCTAATCTGGAAAGACATGGACAATATCCCCCCCCCCCACACACACACACACCTACCAGAGGCACTCAGATACAAGAGCTGTTCTCCCCTTCTTGTCTCTCCCAAACAGCCTTCATCCCCACCCTATCCAACAGAAGAAAAAAATGCAGTTCCTTTTCGTCAAGCTAAACCACACAGCCAGCTAGCCAGGCAGCCCCCTCCTATCCTACTAAACCCAACCCAGACTGACTCCCTCCCTCGCAGTTCCCAGCTCCCCTCTGCCTTCATCCTCTCACCCAGCCAATTGCTCCTCCTTTCCCCAAGACCCACACACAAAGACCCATAACACACACACACACACACACACACACACGTTCCTCAGAATCCTCCAACTAGAGGCTCCCACTAAGTAAACCTTCCCCCGGCTGATAACATCTGCAGTGTGCGTGTGTGTCTCAGCTGCCACCCTTCTCTTTGAAGCAGCCCTAGTTCTAAGACATAGGACAGGGTCTACGAGGCACCACAAAACATTCTGTTTCAATACACCTGATTCATGGAACAGTGGTTCTATGTGCCAGACAGACCAAATTTAACCAAACGGGGCTCTATCTTACTGGATTTACAAGAAGCGCTAGAGGAATAGCAGAGTTTCAGGAGAGCACTCAGGGCAAAGGAGGACAGAGAGCGAGAGCCATATGACATTTCAAAAGTTTATATTCCTTTCTTTTTCCAAATGTTTCTATGAAATTTTGTGAGTTTAATGTTTACGGTTCATTTTTTGTTTTGTTTATTTCAATTATGTTTATTATCCACTTCACTTGCTTTGGCAACGTAACACGTGTTTCCCATGCCAATAAAGCCCTTTGAATTTAAATTTAGAGAATGAGTGAATTAGAGAGAGAAAATGAGTGAACAAGAGGGAGACCATCCTTAAGCCACAATGAGATGTGTTCTTGCTTTAACCTCATCTCACCACCTTCAAACAGGCTTCCAGTAAAATAACATACATACCGGGTACACGTGCATTCCATCTACACATCCATTGTCCTAATCTAAGGAATCCATAACCAAAGTATTGTGTGAATGCTTCTGGTTTTGGTTCTGAGGTAACATCGACAGTGCATTTGGAAAGTATTCACACCCCTTCACCTTTTCCACATGTTACGTCAAAAGCATTATTCTAAAATTGATGAAATTATTATTTTTCCTCAATCTTCACACAATACCTCATAACGACAAAATGAAAACAGGTTAATTAAGAATTGTTTGCAAATTTTTTTTTTTACCTGTAAATATATTATTACATACAGTTGAAATCGGAGGTTTACATAGACCTTAGCCAAGTACATTTATACTCAGTTTTTCACAATTCCCTGACATTTAATCAAAGTAAAAATTCCCTGTCTTAGGTCAGTTAACATCACCACTTTATTTTAAGAATGTGAAATGTCAGAATAATAGTAGAGAGAATGATTTATTTCAGCGTTGATTTCTTTCATCACATTCCCAGTGGGTCAGAAGTTTACATACACTCAAATAGTATTTGGTAGCATTGCCTTTAAAATTGTTTCACTTGGGTCAAACGTTTCAGGTAGCCTTCCACAAGCTTCCCACAATAAGTTGGGTGAATGTTGGCCCATTCCTTCTGACAGAGCTGGTGTAACGGAGTCAGGTTTGTAGGCCTCCTTGCTCGCGCATGCTTTTTCAGTTCTGCCCACAAATTTTCTGTAGGATTGAGGTCAGTGCTTTGTGATGGTCACTCCAATACCTTTACTTTGTTGTCCTTAAGCCATTTTGCCACAACATTGGAAGTATGCTTGGGGTCATTGTCCATTTGGAAGGTACATTTGCGACCAAGCTTTAACTTCCTGACTGATGCCTTGTGGTGTTGCTTCAAAATATCCACCCTCATGTTGCCATCTATTTTGTGAAATGCACCAGTCCTTCCTGCAGAAAATCACCCCCACAACATGATGCTGCTACCCCCATGCTTCACAGTTGGGATGGTGTTCTTTGACTTGCAAGCCTCCCCTTTTTCCTCCAAACATAACGATGGTCATTATGGCCAAACTGTTCTATTTTTGTTTCATCAGACCAGAGGATATTTCTCCAAAAAGTACCATCTTTGTCCCCCGTGCAGTTGCAAACCGTAGTCTGGCTTTTTTATGGCGGTTTTGGAGAAGTGGCTACTTCCTTGATGAGCGGCCTTTCAGGTTGTGTCGATATAGGACTCGTTTTACAGTAGATATAGATACTTTTGTACCCGTTTCCTCACAGCATCTTCACAAGGTCCTTTGCTGTTGTTCTGGGATTGATTTGCACTTTTCGCACCAAAGTACGTTCATCTCTAGGAGACAAAACGCGTCTTCTTCCTGAGCGGTATGACGGCTGAGTGGTCCCATGGTGTTTATACTTGCGTAGTATTGTTTGTACAGATGAACGTGGTACCTTCAGGCGTTTGGAAATTGCTCTCAAGGATAAACCAGATTTGTGGAGGTCCACAATTTTTTTCTGAGGTCTTGGCTGATTTCTTGTGATTTTCCCATGATGTCAAGCAAAGAGGCATTGTGTTTGAAGGTAGGCCCTGAAATACATCCACAGGTATACCTCCAATTGACTCAAATGATGTCAATACGCCTATCACAGTCTTCTAAAGCCATGACATCATTTTCTGGAATTTTCCAAGCGGTTTAAAAGCACAGTCAACTTAGTGTATGTAAACGTCTGACCCACTGGAATTGTGATACAGTGAATTATAAGTGAAATAATCTGTCTGTAAACAATAGTTGGACAAATGACTTGTGTCATCCACAAAGTAGATGTCCTAACTGACTTGCCAAAACTATAGTTTGTTACAAGACATTTGTGGAGTGGTTGAAAAACTAGTTTTAATGACTACAACCTAAGTGTATGTAAACTTCCAACTTCAAGTACTCAGACTCTTTGCTATAAGAATCTAAGTTGAGCTCAGGTGCATCCTGTTTCCATTGATCATCCTTGAGATGATTGGACCTTGGAGTCCACCTGTGGTAAATTCAATTGATTGGACATGATTTGGAAAGGCCCACACCTCTCTATATACGGTCCCACAGTTGACATTGCCTGTCAGAGCAAAAACCAAGCCATGAGGTCGAAGGAATTCTCCGTAGGCACAGATCTGGGGAAGGGTAACAAAACATTTCCGCAGCATTGAAGGTCCCCAAAAACACAGTGGCCTCCATCATTCTTAAATGGAAGAAGTGTGGAACCACCAAGACTCTTCTTAGAGCTGGCCGCCTGGCCAAACTGGGCAATCGGGGGAGAAGGTCCTTAGTCAGGGAGGTGACCAAGAACCCGATGGTCCCGCTGACAGAGCTCCTTTGTGGAGAAGGACAACCATTTATGCAGCACTCCTCCAATCAGGAATGTATGGTATAGTGGCCAGATGGAAGCCACTAAAAGGCACGACAGGCCGCTTGGAGTTTGCCAAAAGGCAGCTTAAGGACTCTCAGACCATGAAAAACAAGATTTTCTGGTCTGATGAAACCAAGACTGAACTCTTTGGCATGAATGCCAAGTCTGGAGGAAACATGGCACCATCTCTATGGTGAAGCATGGTGCAGCATCATGCTGTGGGGATGGTTTTCAGCAGCAGGGACTGGGAGACTAGTCAGGATCGAAGGAAAGATGAACTGAGAAAAGTACAGAGAGATCCTTGATAAAAACCTGCTCAAGAGCGCTCAGGACCCTAGACTGGTACGAAGGTTCACCTTCCAACAGCACAATGCCTCTAAGCACACAGCCAAGACAACGCAGTCTTTGAATGTCTTTGAGTGGCCCAGCCAGAACCCGGACTTGAACCTGATCGAACATCTCTGAAGAGACCTGAAAATTGCTGTGCAGCGACGCTCGCCATCCAACCTGACAGAGGTTGAGAGGATCTGCAGAGAAGAATGGGAGAAATACAGGTGTGCCCAAGCATACTCGAGGCTGTAAATACTTCCAAAGGTGCTTCAACAAAGTAGTGAGTAAAGGGTCTGAATACTTATGTAAATATGATATTTCCTTCTTTTTTAAATGTTTTAAATTTTTACATTTGCAAAAGAAATATGTAAAACCTGTCTTTGCTTTGTCATTATGGGGTATTGTGTGTAGATTGATGAGGGGGAAAAAACTATAATACATTTTAGAATAAGGCTGTAACATAACAAAATGTGGACAAAGTCAAGGTGTCTGAACAGTTTCCGAATGTACTGTATATGATGAGTAGGATGAGGTGAGGGAGGATGGATGAGGGGATGCATGCGTTCCAAATGGTACCCTATTCCCTATATAGGTATTGTGCTATTTTTAACTCTCGCAGGCTTGGAACTTTTAGAAGTGCCGTCTTTATTGTATTACTTATCGTCATGCCAACTACGGTGTGTTTTGGTGTGTACAAGCACCTTCCCCCCCCCCACTCCTAACAAATGCATTCTGTCATTACTAAATGTGTAATGTGATAGGTATTTTAACATGACTCTTTTTTTAGACAAATAAACATTTGATTAATTACATATCGAATCAGTAATCTTCCTCAAATGAAGGGGATAACTCCTGAGTGGAGTTAGCCTGCCCTGGAGCAGGTTAGTTCTGAATGCAGGATAGTGGAGTTAGCCCTGAGTTAGCCTGCCCTGGAGCAGGTTAGTTCTGAATGCAGGATAGTGGAGTTAGCCTGCCCCGGAGCAGGTTAGTTATGAATGCAGGATAGTGGAGTTAGCCCTGAGTTAGCCTGCCCTGGAGTAGGTTAGTTCTGAATGCAGGATAGTAGAGTTAGCCTGCCCTGGAGCAGGTTAGTTCTGAATGCAGGATAGTGGAGTTAGCCTGCCCTGGAGTAGGTTAGTTCTGAATGCAGGATAGTGGAGTTAGCCTGCCCTGGAGCAGGTTAGTTCTGAATGCAGGATAGTGGAGTTAGCCTACCCGGAGCACATTAGTTCTGAAGTATTGGTGAGCAACTTTTGTAGTACCGGTTATCCCGAGTTACCTTGGTAACTCCTCAAACCTGGTTCATAGTATAGGGCTCAGGTCAAAAGTAGTGCATTAAAGGTAATAGGGATAAATGTGGGACGCAGCCCTGATAGTAGAACCCTTTAATGTTTTATCACTGAGTGTTAGTCCACCATAAAAAGACAGGTGTAGCTAACTCTCTCTATCCTTATCAGACATGAGAATCCACAAACCCCACTCTTCATACAAACTTCAGTCTGTGTGTTCAACCCTGACAGAAATGACACCATACATTCCCTGTTCCTTCTCTCTTTTCCGCCCTTCCTCTGTCCCCCTTTCTTTTTCTCCTTTATTCTGCGGCTCCCGCCACCTCATACTGCATAGAGTCCCGAATGAATCTTCTCTGAGAGGAGCTACTTTAGCTGAAACCAGCGTCAGTGAGCAGGTTGACAAGCATATGAACTGAGTCCTGACAGGTAGAAGTGAGAGAATACCTGTGTCTTGTCTTCACACCTTAACAGAGAGACAGAGGATGCATTCCAAATGGCAACCTATTCCCCATGTGACAAACACAATTTGATTTGTAGTGCACTACTTTTGACCAAGGCCCATAGAGCTCAGGTCAAAAGTTGTGCACCATATAGGGAATAGGGTGCCATTTGGGATGTAGCCAATGAGCCAGAGACTCAGAGACAGTACTGGAGTATGCATTCCTAGATGGTGGCTGCAGGGTTAGGGTATAGCAGCTAGCTGATCCTTGTTATAGTAGGCGAGAGTGTTGGGGAGTTATTTTTCCAGCCAGAGCTCTCTCTATGTCTCCACTCCTCTCCATGTTGGGCAGGGGGAGGCTGGTTGAGGGAGGGGCAAAAATAAGAGCGAGGAGGGTGGTGTGCCTGTTGTCTCTGACAGCACCTCTGCTTGACTGCTTCTCCTCACAGTCAGCCTCGTCCCTATAACCTTGCCCCCATCAGTGTTTTCTGTGCCTAAACAGCCGATAAGAGTCATTGTCGGCCGGCTACTTTCTCCACTTCAGGCTTTTTTCCCCCTCATTTAAAAGTTTCAGTTTGCTAGTCAGAAAAGTCTGTATAGCCTTCTACCGCTCAAATAAACTATTGCATCTTCTAGTGATCTATTGATAGGACAGGCACCTGTCAGTCACAAAGCCAGCTATGACATGGAAACACTGCTGGTTTGTCAGTCTACAGTCTGTCCCGCCTCTCAGTACCGGTGTTATTTTTGTGCAATATGGTTGGTTGCGGTCAAATTTATTTTCACGGAAGAGGGAGAGAGCTTGATGCTTCTTCATCGTCTCCTGTGAGTGAATGTACACGTACCGACGAGACAGCCTATAGGGAGGTGGTTCATAGACCTGGGCATGTGGTGCCAGAAAAACAACCTATCCCTCAACGTAGCCAAGACTAAGGAGATGATTGTGGACTAAAGGAAAAGGAGCACAGAGCACGCCCCCATTCTCATCGACGGGGCTGTAGTGGGGCAGGTTGAGAGCTTCAAGTTTCTTGGTGTCCACATCAACAACAAACTAGAATGGTCCAAACACACCAAGACAGTCGTGAAGAGGGCACGACAAAGCCTATTCCCCCTCAGGAAACTAAAAAGATTTGGGATGGGTCCTCAGATCCTCAAAAGGTTCTACAGCTGCAACATCAAGAGCATCCTGACGGGTTGCATCTCTGCATGGTATGGCACCTGCTCGGCCTCTGACCGCAAGGCACTACAGAGGGTACATCACTGGGTCCAAGCTTCCTGCCACCCAGGACCTCTACACCAGGCGGTGTCAGAGGAAGGCCCTAAAAATGGTCAAAGACTCCAGCCACCCCAGTCATAGACTGTTCTCTCTACTACCGCATGGCAAGCGGTACCGGAGTGCCAAGTCTAGGACAAAAAGGCTTCTCAACTGTTTTTACCCCCAAGCCATAAGGCTCCTGAACAGATAATCAAATGGCTACCCGGACTATTTGCATTGTGTGCCACTCCATTTGCGTATAGGCACTTTAGTATTGCCAGTGTAACAGTATAGCTTCTGTCCCTCTCCTCGCTCCTCTCCGGGATCGAACCAGCAACACAACGACAACAGCCACCATCGAAGCAGCGTTACCCATGCAGAGCAAGGGGAACAACTACTAGAAGGCTCAGAGCGAGTGATGTTTGAAACGCTATTAGCGCGCGCTAACTAGCTAGCCATTTCACTTCGGTTACACCAGCCTCATCTCGAGAGCTGATAGGCTTGAAGTCATAAACAGAGCAATGCTTCGCACAACGAAGAGCTGCTGGCAAAACGCACAAAAGTGCTGTTTGAATGAATGTTTACGCGCCTGCTTCTGCCTACCACCGCTCAGTCAGATACTTATACGTGTATGCTCAGTCAGATTATATGCAATGTAGGACACGCTAGATAATATCTAGTAATATCATCAACCATGTGTAGTTAACTAGTGATTATGATTGATTGTTTTTTATAAGATAAGTTTAATGCTAGCTAGCAACTTACCTTGGCTTACTGCATTTGCGTAACAGGCAGTCTCTTTGTGGAGTGCAACGAGAGAGAGGCAGGTCGTTATTGTGTTGGACTAGTTAACTGTAAGTTTGCAAGATTGGATCCCCCGAGCTGACAAGGTGAAAATCTGTTGTTCTGCCGCTGAAAGAGGCAGTTATCCCACCGTTATTGAAAATAAGAATGTGTTCTTAACGGACTTGCCTAGTTAAATAAAAGGTATAAAAAAATAAAAATCGGCGCCCAAAAATACAGATTTCCGATGAAAACTTGAAATCGGCCCTAATTAATTGGCCATTCCGATTAATGGGTCAACCTCTAGTACATACTACCTCAATTGGGCCGACGAACCAGTGCTCCCGCACATTGTCTAACTGGGCTATCTGCATTGTGTCCCGCCGCCCCTTCTTTTACGCTACTGTTACTCTCTGTTCATCATATATGCATAGTCACTTCTTTACTTACCTATTGTTCACCTAACACCTTTTTTGCACTATTGGTTAGAGCCTGTAAGTAAGCATTTCACTGTATTTTACTACACCTGTTGTATTCGGCATACATGACAAATCAACTTTGATTTGACCATGTAATGTAAGTGGTTACGATGAGTTTATTTGGCTTAATTGTTTTGTGGCACATTCATACATTTTATTTGGTGTGTTTCAACTTTCATATTGCCTGCCATAGAGTCGGGGCGCTTAGGCTATTTACTGTGCCTTGACTGGACGACCGAACAGCAAGTCTTGACCAGTTTATAAAAGGTGTTGAACTGGCTGGATAAAGTCAATCTCCTATATCCCTTTGCCATTCAGAAATCATACAATGTAGTTATACAGTATGTCCATGGTTTCGCATGGGGACAAGTAAACCAAGATCTTGTTTTAATTTTTTTTATGCCGGGACTTGCCAGTGACCGCTAAAGTGACTCATCAGTGATGAGTTGTTCGGGAACGAACGGCTCTTTTTGAACAGATCAGGAACCGAATCGCATTGGTGAAAGAGCTGTTCATTTGGCTACCTAATTTGCATACTGGTAAGCTACTACTGCTTTTTGGTGATTATCTGCAGATAAATTATGTTGAATCCTCTCTGCAGGAACAATCGAGAGAGAGCCTCATTCTAGTCCAAAGTGTGTGTGTGGGGGCTCCCGATTAAGAAATCATGGGCCCCCGGGGCTTTGTTTTTTTTTCCCATTCTGACTCACCTTTTGATGAAGATGTAAGCTACTCATGGTGATGGCAGATGTGCTACTTTGAAAAAACAGTGCTGCTGTTTGTTTCAATTGGTTTCCAAACTGTACGTTTTTCCCACAATTGTATTTTGAAACTTTAAAAAACGACAGCTGCAACCAACCATAGAAATATAATCTATAGACGGCAGTTCACATTCAAGACAAGACTGGCATCCATTGCAAGTGTACCCATGAGTTCAACAATCAAATTGACAGGGTAAGAGGTTCCAATACCCTTCTATGGACTATATTTTAATGGCCACAATGCAACAAGCTGTATATTTGATGCGCATGCTGCACAAACTGCAGCCTTCCCGACTGTAGGCATACCGGTAACTGCCAAAATGAAGGTAACACATACAGTGGCAAGAAAATGTATGTGAACCCTTTGGGAATTACATGGATTTGTGCATAAATTGATCGTCAAATTTAATCTGATCTTCATCGAAGTCACAACAATAGACAAACACAGTGTGCTTAAACTAATAACACACACATTATTGTATTTTTCTTGTCTATATTGAATACACCATTTAAACATTGTAGGTGTAGGTTGGGAAAAGTATGTGAACCCCTGGGCTAATGACTTCTCCAAAAGCTAACTGGAGTCCAATCAATGAGACGAGACTGTTGGTTAGGGCTGCCTCACCCCAAAAAATGTATTATAATGAATAAAAAAAATTTACTCGCAAAATTTGAGTTTGCTATTCACAAGAAGCATTGACTGATGTGAACCATACATCGAACAAAAGAGATCTCAGAAGACCTAAGACAAATAATTGTTGACTTGCATAAAGCTGGAAAGGGTTACAGAGTATCTCTAAAAGCCTTGATGTTCATCAGTCCACAGAAAGACAAATTGTCTATAAATGGAGAAAGTTCAGCACTGTTGCTACTCTCCCTAGGAGTGGCCGTCCTGCAAAGATGACTGCAAGAGGACAACGCAGAATGCTCAATGAGGTTAAGAAGAATCCTAGTGTCAGCTAAAGACTTAGAAATCTCTGGAACATGCTAACATCTCTTGACTAGCCTACGATACATAAAACACGAAACAAGAATAGTGTTCATGGGAAGACACCACAGAAGAAGCCACTGCTGTCCCAAAAAACCTCATCCCAACTGTAAAGTATGGTGGAGGGAGCATCATGGTTTGGGGCTCCTTTGCTGCCTCAGGGCCTGGACAGCTTGCTATCTTCAACGGAAAAAAGGATTCCCAAGTTTATCAAGATATTTTGCAGGAGATTATAGGCTATCTGTTCGCCAATTGAAACGCAATATAAGTTTGGTGATGCAACAGGACAAAACACAGAAGTAAATCAACAACAGAATGGCTTCAACAGAAGAAAGTATGCCTCCTGGAGTGGCCCAGTCAGAGTCCTAACCTCAACCCGATTGAGATGCTGTAGCATGACCTCAAGAGAGCGGTTCACACCAGACATTATTACAAATAAATAAATAAAATCGGCAAATGAATCGGTATCGGCTTCATTTGGTCCTCCAATAATCGGTATCTGTGTTGAAAAATCATAAAATCATCGGTCGACCTCTAATATATATATTTGTAATAATGACAATTACAACAACACAATGAACAATGAACGCTTTTATTCTAACTTAATATAATACATAAAGAAAAAATACATTTAGTCTCAAATCATTAAACATGTTCAATTTAGTTTAAATAATGCAAAAACAAAGTGTTGGAGAAGAAAGTAAAAGTGCAATATGTGCTATGTAAAAAAGCTAAAGTGTAAGTTCCTTGCTCAGAACATGAGAACATATGAAAGCTGGTGGTTCCTTTTAACATGAGTCTTCAATATTCCCAGTTAAGAAGTTTTAGGTTGTAGTTATTATAGGAATTATAGGACTATTTCTCTCTATACCATTTGTATTTCATTTACCTTTGACTGTTGGATGTTCTTATAGGCACTTTAGTATTGCCAGCCTAATCTCGGGAGTTGATAGGCTTGAAGTCATAAACAGCGCTGTGCTTCAAGCATTGCTAAGAGCTGCTGGCAAACGCAGGAAAGTGCTGTTTGAAAGAATGCTTACGAGCCTGCTGCTGCCTACCACCGCTCAGTCAGACTGCTTTATCAAATCATAGACTTAATTATAATAAACACACAGAAATACGAGCCTTTGGTCATTAATATGGTCGAATCCGTAAACTATCATTTCGAAAACAAACAGTTTATTCTTTCAGTGAAACACGGAACCATTCCGTATTTTGTCGAACGGGTGGCAACCCTAAGTCTAAATATTGCTGTTATATTGCACAACCTTCAATGTTATGTCATAATTATGTAAAATTCTGGCAAATTAATTACGGTCTTTGTTAGGAAGAAATACAGTTCTCAACGAGCCTGGCGGCCCAAACTGTTGCATATATCCGGAATCTGCTTGCACTGAACGCAAGAGAAGTGACACAATTTCCCTAGTTAATATTGCCTGCTAACATGCATTTATTTGAACTATATATGCACGTTTAAAAATATGTATATTTCTGTGTATTGATTTTAAGAAAGGCATTGATGTTTATGGCTAAGTATACTTGTGCAACAAATGTGCTTTCTACGCGAATGCGCTTTTGTCAAATCATCACCCGTTTGGAGAAATGAAGTAGGCTGTGATTCAATGATAAATTAACAGGCACCGCATTGATTATGTGCAACGCAGGACAAGCTAGTTAAACTAGTAATATCATCAATCATGTGTAGTTAACTAGTGATTATGTGATTGCTTATAAAATATTGTTTATAAAATAAGTTGAATGCTAGCGAGCAATTTACCTTGGCTCCTTGCAGCCACAAGGTCCTTTTGACGCTGCACTCGCATAACAGGTGGTCAGCCTGCCACGCAGTTTCCTCATGGAATGCAAAGTAATCGGCCATAATCGGCGTCCAAAAAGGTTGATTACCGTTTGTTATGAAAACATGAAATTGGTCCCATAGCCGATTAATCGGTCGACCTCTAGTTTAGACATGTTTTTTTCTATAATTTTTTACTATTTTCTACATTGTAGAATAATAGTGAAGACATCAAAAAACTATAAATAACACATATGGAATCATGTAGTAACCAAAAAAAAAGTGTTAAACAAATCTAAATATATTTTATATTTGAGATTCTTCAAAGTAGCCACCCTTTGCCTTGATGACAGCATTGCACACTATTGGCAAAGCTTTCCCCAGTCTAACACGGAACCCAAACCGCCTGCGCGCGTGCGCCATCGTGCATAAATCTATTTTGTCCCCCTAGACCAAATGCAATCACGACACGCAGGTTAAAATATCAAAACAAACTCTGAACCAATGACATTAATTTGGGGAGAGGTCGAAAAGCATTAAACATGTATGGCAATGTATCTAGTTAGCTTGCACTTGCTAGCTAATTTGTACTATTTAGCTAGCTTGCTGTTGCTAGCTAATTTGCCCTGGGATATAAACATTGAGTTGTTCATTTACCTGAAATTCCCAAGGTCCTCTACTCCGACAATTAATCCACACATAAAACGGCCAACCGAATCGTTTCTAGTCATCTCTCCTCCTTCCAGGCTTTTTCTTCTTTGTACTTATATGGTGATTGGCATCTAAACTTTCATAATATTACCACGATGACCGGCAAAACAGGACGTCTTTCAATCACCCACGTGGTTATAACCAATGAGGAGATGGCACGTGGGTACCTGCTTCTATAAACCAATGAGGAAATGGGAGAGGCAGGACTTTCAGCGCGATCTGCATTAGAAATAGAAAGGAGCTCTATTTTAGCCCTTGGCATCGTAGACTCTTGTTGGCGCGCGCGAGCAGTGTGGGTGCAATAATTGAATAACATGGATTTCTAAATGTATTTTGCGACGCTCGCGCACACGACTTGTCCGGTCTGGTCAGCATGTAAGACGTTGGGGTGAGGGATGGGTGCTAAGCTGATATACCACATAGAATTGTTCCGAGAGCCAATCCGTAACCCACCATATAAAAATAAATAATAATTATAACTTTATTAGCATTATTATTCGTCTATTATTACTATTCCCTGTGTTAATTAATTTGTTTGTATGTCTATTCGATATTTGGATAAAAGGAAACTATGCTATGAATTAAGAAAAATATTTGTATTTTCACAATGCGTTGAGTCACTCAAATTGCTTTGAGAAAAAGAGCCTTCTAATTAGCCTTCTTACCTAATAAAAGCCTATAGCCAAAATAACAAAACAATACATATACATTCAATATTGTTAAAATAATCAAATCGTTTAGGCTTAATTAAAACTTGAATAAACCATTCCCAAAGTCGAATATACCGCGCAGTCGGAAGTATTCAGACTCCTCGACTTTTTCCACATTTTGTTACGTTACAGCTAGGGATGCACGATATATCGGTGAACATATCGGAATCGGACGATATTAGCTAAAAATGCCAACATAGACCCGAAGTCTAGTATAACGCCGATGTGCAAAACCGATGTCAAAGCTGACGTGCATACCTATACAATGTAGGTACATGACGTAATGACGCCACATAAAATGTTGCGCTACACGTGCAACACAGCATTCCTAACCTAGCCCACAATGGGATCGAGCAGTCAACAAGTCGAGCAGTCATTTGAAAAGAGTAAGAACATTTTAGCGAGACAACTCAAAGGTGAAATCCATAACGCCAAGATAATGGAATTCATTGCCCTTGACAATCAACCGTTCTCTGTCATGGGAGACGTTGGCTTTCGGCAACTGGTCGAGCACTGGTATACGCTACCGGAGTTACACAGTAATAGCGGCACTGCTATTAGCTTCACGACTGACATTTGGACCAGCAATATTAGCCCCATGAGCATGCCGAGTCTGACAGCACAGTGGGTTGTCGAGTATTTCGTACTGAGGAAAGTCGTATTGCGTTGCTCAAGAATGTGCTGGTTGTCATACCGCTGCTGCCATTTCAATGGCATTTGAGAACATGTTTGAAACATGAACACACTAGCTAGCTCCGTTCGAACAACTGACTTGAGAAATAAGCTCATCAACTGCGCCTGCAGCAGACGTGATACCCTCTGTCATGGCATTGAAACGCCTGCTCATCAAAACTACCGGCACAGGCTGTGAACAAGCGATTCGGTGGCATTCGCTCTTTACTGTGTTGCCACCATGCTCGATGCTATGTACAAGGACCGCTACATCGATGCAGACAAGAAACCGGGTTTACGTGAAATGTTATAGACACAGCTGGACAAGATGGAAACGGACACAGTGACAGTGCCCACCGAAGAAGAGTACCCACGACAGAAGAGGCCACCGGACAGACAGAGCTGAAACTTCACAGCTTGACATGTATGATGAAATCCTGGTTGAGAATGAAACAATTGAACAAATGACCATGAAACAGCACAGAAAGTAAGTGAAAGATATAGGTTTTGATTGTTTTACTGGTAATGGGGACATACGTAAATGCCAACAAAATTACTTTTTGGTCAGTGTGGTGTGTAACCTTTATTTAACTAGGCAAGTCAGTTAAGAACAAATTCTTATTTACAATGATGGCCTACCCTGGCCAAACCCAGACGACGCTGGGCCAATTGTGCGCTGCCCTATGGGACTCCCATCACGGCCAGATGTAATACAGCCTGGATTTGAACCAGGGACTGCAGTGACATCTCTTGCACTGAGATGCAGTGTCTTAGACCACTGCGTGCATGTGTGTGTTTTAACTATTTAACTGTACTAGAATGCTTAAAAGGCCGCTAAAACGTTAAATATAGTTTTTTTGGCCAGGAAAATATCGGATATCAGTATCGGACAAAAATGTTATATTGGTGCATCACTAGTTACAGCCTTATTCAAAATGTATGAAATAGATGTTTTCCTCATCAATCAACACACAATACCCCATAATGACAAAGTCTAAATTTAATCCATTTCAGATTAAGGCTGTAACGTAACAAAATGTGGAAAAAGTAAAGCGGTCTGAATACTTTCAGATTTTAATAGATTTTTTTTTACGGTTATGCCGATTATTTTATATTCATAAAGGTCTTCATCCATAACTGTCCATTACACAGTTAGGTCTATACTGTAATTGTGCCAGCCCTAGTGACACGCTTGACACCCCCCTTACCATCGTCCCACCTCTCCTGTCCTCCAAAACTAATACCCTTATGACACCACCCCAACCCTACCACTCCTTCCTTCCCTTTCTTCCAAACTAATACCCCTGGTAACCTATCCACCCCAACCCCACTCAACTGTCCTTCCCTTCCTTCTAAACTAATACCCCTGTTAACCCTATCCACCCCAGCCCCACTCAACTGTCCTTCCCTTCCTTCCGAACTATTACCCCTGTTAAACCTATCCACCCCAACCCCACTCAACTGTCCTTCCCTTCCTTCTAAACTATTACCCCTGTTAACCCTATCCACCCCAACCATACCACTCCTGTCCTTCCTTCTAAACTATTACCCCTGTTAACCCTATCCACCCCAACCCCACTCAACTGTCCTTCCCTCCCTTCCAAACTAATACCCATGTTAACCCTATCCACCCCAACCCCACTCAACTGTCCTTCCCTTCCTTCCAAACTAATACCCCTGTGACTGTGACACCATCCACCCTGTCTCCCCACCCAGCTCATAATCCCGTGACTGGCTGCTCCACAAAGTCAGCTAACGCCCCCAGTCTGCCAAATCAGGGTCACCTCACCTCTCTTTACCCCCTGTTGTGACACTCACAAAATGAATCCCCTCTCCCTCAAATATCATGCACCACATGCTACAACCCTGTAATAGTACAGGGCCACTCCTGTCTCAAACAAGCTGAAGCCCGAAAGGGGCTAATGCTCCTAGCCTGGGTGCCAGCCTGTTTCTGCCTTTGTCAACTTGTCAACCATTTATTTAGTAATGTGACAATTTGGCATGCTTGAATGCAAAACGGTCAGGTTCAGGCCTAGGTTTGTATTTATTATGGATCCCCAATAGCTGCTTCCAAAACAGCAGCTACTCTTCCTGGGGTCCAGCAAAATTAAGGCATTTTATACCATTTTAAAAACATTACAATACATTCACAGATTTCACAACAAATTGTGTGCCCTCAGGCCCCTACTCCACCACTACCGCATATCTACAGTACTAAACCATGTGTATGTATAGTGCGTTTGTTATTGTGTGTGTATGTTATCGTGTGTGTGTATGCATGCATGTGTCCGTGCCAATGTTTGTGTTGCATCACAGTCCCCACTGTTCCATAAGGTGTTTTTTTTAATCAAATTTGACTGCTTGCTTCAGTTACTTGATGTGGAATAGCGTTCCATGTAGTCATGGCTCTATGTAGTACTGTGCACCTCCCATAGTCTGTTCAGGACTTGGGGACTGTGAAGAGAACTCGAGGCATGGCTTGTGGGGTATGCATGGGTGTCCGAGCTGTGTGCCAGTAGTTTAGACAGACCGCTCGGTGCATTCAACTGCATTCAAATGTCAATACCTCATAAATAAAAGTAGTGATGAAGTCAATCTCTCCTCCACTTTCAGCCAGGAGAGATTGACATGCATATTATTAATATTAGCTCTCTGTGTACATCCAAGGGCCAGCCGTGCTGCCCTGTTCTGAGCCAATTTTTTGTGACACATGACTAAGGGTCTGTCGGACCTGCCTTGTTGATAGTGTTGTTAAGAAGGCAGAGCATCTCTTTATTATGGACAGACTTCTCCCCACCTTAGCTACTGTTGTATCAATATGTTTAACTTATTCCTTGAAACCCACTCTGAAACTAACTGCAGCTCTTTGAGTGTTGCAGTCATTTCAGTCGCTGTAGTAGCTAACATGTATAGTGTTGAGTCATCCGCATACATAGACACTCTGGTTTGACATGCAACTAAGCCAGTGGCATGTCGTTAGTAAAAATTGAAAAAAGCAAGGGGCCTAAACAGCTACCCTGGGGAATTCCTGATTCTAACTGGATTATATTTTAGAGGCTTCCATTAAAGAACACCCTCTGTGTTCTGTTAGACAAGTAACTCTTTATCCACATTATTGCAGGGGGTGTAAAACCATAACACATACAGTTGAAGTCAGAAGTTTACATACACCTGAGCCAAATTGTGAAAACGAAGTTTCGACATTTAATCCTAGTAAAGATTCCCTGTCTTAAGTCAATTAGGATCGACATTTTAATTTAAGAATGTGAAATGTCAGAATAACAGTAGAGAATTATTCATTTCAGCTTTTATTTCTTTCATCACATTCCCAGTGGGTCAGAAGTTTACATACACTCAATTAGTATTTGGTAGCATTGCCTTTAAATTGTTTAACTTGGTTTAACAAATGTTTCAGGGAGCTTTCCACAAGCTTCCCACAATAAGTTGGGTGAATTTTGGCCCATTCCTAACTGAATCAGGTTGTAGGCCTCCTTGCTCGCACACGCTTTTTCAGTTCTGCCCACACATTTTCTATGGGATTGAGGTCAGGGCTTTGTGATGGCCACTCCAAGACCTTGACTTTGTTGTCCTTAAGACATTTTGCTACAACTTTGGAAGTATGCTTGGGGTCATTGACCAATTTGCTTTAACTTCCTGACTGATGTTTTGAGATGTTGCTTCAATATATCCACATCATTTACCCTCCTCATGAAGCCATCTATTTTGTGAAGTGCACCAGTCCCTCCTGCAGCAAAGCACCCCCACAACATGATGCTGCCACCCCCGTGCTTCACGGTTGGGATGGTGTTCTTCAGCTTGCAAGCCTCCCCCTTTTTCCTCCAAACATAACAATGGCCAAACAGTTCTATTTTTGTTTCATCAGACCAGAGGACATTTCTCCAAAAAGTACGATCTTTGTCCCCATGTGCAGTTGCAAACTGTAGTCTGGCTTTTTTTAATGGCGATTTTGGAGCAGTGGCTTCTTCCTTGCTGAGTGGCATGTCAGGTTATGTCAATTAGAGTTCGACCAATTATGATTTTTCATCGCCGATACAGATTATTGGAGGACCAAAAAAAGCAGATACCGATTAATCAGACGATTTTTACATTTTTTTAAAATGTGTAATAATGACAATTACAACAATACTGAATTAACACTTATTTTAACTTAATATAATACATCAATAAAATCAATTTAGCCTCAAATAAATAATGAAACATGTTCAATTTGGTTTAAATAATGCAAAAACAAAGTGTTGGAGAAGAAAGTAAAAGTGCAATATGCAAGAAAGCTAACGTTTCAGTTCCTTGCTCAGAACATGAGAACATATGAAAGCTGGTGGTTCCTTTTAACATGAGTCTTCAATATTCCCAGGTAAGAAGTTTTAGGATGTAGTTATTATAGGAACTATAGGACTATTTCTATCTATACAATTTGTATTTCATTAACATTTGACTATTGGATGTTCTTATAGGCACTTTAGTATTGCCAGTGTAACAGTATAGCTTCCGTCCCTCTCCTCGCTCCTCCCTGGGCTCGAACCAGGAACACAACGACAACAGCCACCCTCGAAGCAGCGTTACCCATCGCTCCACAAAAGCCGTGGCCCTTGCAGAGCAAGGGGAACAACCACTCCAAGTCTCAGAGCGAGTGACATTTGAAACGCTATTAGCGCGCAACCAGATAACTAGCTAGCCATTTCACATCGGTTACACGAGCCTAATCTCGGGAGTTGATAGGCTTGAAGTCATAAACAGCTGCTGGCAAACGCACGAAAGTGCTGTTTAAATGAATGCTTACGAGCCTGCTGCTGCCTACCATCGCTCAGTCAGACTGCTCTATCAAATCATAGACTTAGTTATAAGATAATAACACACAGAGCCATAGGTCGTTAATATAATTACGTAAAATTCTGGCAAATTAGGCGGCCCAAACTGTTGCATATACACCGACTCTGGGTGCAATGAATGCAAGAGAAGTGACAATTTCACCCAGTTAATATTGCCTGCTAACCTGGATTTCTTTAGCTAAATATGCAGGTTTAAAAATATATACTTCTGTGTATTGATTTTAAGAAAGGCATTGATGTTTATGGTTAGGAACACATTGGAGCGATGATATGCACCGTATCGATTAAATGCAACGCAGGACACGCTAGATAAACTAGTAATATCATCAACCATGTGTAGTTAACTAGTGATTATGATTGATTGATTGTTTTTTATAAGATAAGTTTAATGCTAGCTAGCAACTTAACTTGGCTTCTGCATTCGCGTAACAGGCAGTCTCCTCGTGGAGTGCAATGAGAGGCAGGTGGTTAGTGTGTTGGACTAGTTAACTGTAAGGTTGCAAGATTGAATGCCCCGAGCTGACAAGGTAAAAATCTGCCGTTCTGCCCTTGAACGAGGCAGTTAACCCACCGTTCCTAGGCCGTCATTGAAAATAAGAATGTGTTCTTAACTGGCTTGCTTAGTTAAAATAAAGATTAAATAAAGGTGTAAAAAAATAAATAATAATTGGGTGTTCAAAAATACAGATTTCCGATTGTTATGAAAACTTGAACTCGGACCTAATTAATCGTCCATTCCGATTAATTGGTAATTGTGGATATAGATACTTTTGTACCCGTTTCCTCCTTCATCTTCACAAGATCCTTTGCTGTTGTTCTGGAATTGATTTGCACGAAAGTGTGTTCAACTCTAGGAGACAGAAACGCGTCTCCTTCCTGAGCGGTATGACGGATGCGTGGTCTGTGGTGTTTGTACCTGCATACTATTGTTTGTACAGATGAACGTGGTACCTTCTGGCATTTGGAAATTGCTCCCAAGGATGAACCAGACTTGTAGAGGTCTTGGCTGATTTCTTGTGATTTTCCCATGATGTCAAGCAAAGAGGCACTGAGTTTGAAGGTAGGCCTTGAAATACATCCACAGGTATACCTCCAATTCACTCAAATTATGTCAATTAGCCTATCAGAAGCTTCTAAAGCCATTACACCATTTACTGGAATTTTCCAAGCTGTTTAAAGGCACAGTCAACTTAGTGTATATAAAACTTTTGACTCACTGGAATTGTGATACAGTGAATTATAAGTGAAATAATCTGTCTGTAAACAATTGTTGGAAAAATTATGCACAAAGTAGATGTCCTAACCGACTTGCCAAAACTATAGTTTGTTAACAAGAACTTTTTGGAGTGGTTGAAAAACGAGTTAATGACTCCAACTAAGTGTATGTAAACTTCTGACTTCAACTGTACGTTTTTCCAGCAGCAGGACTATGATCGATAATGTCAAAAGCCTCACTGAAGTCTAACAAAACAGCCCCAAAATCATTTTATCATCAATTTCTCTCAGCCAATCATCAGTAATTTGTGTATGTGCTGTGCTTGTTGAGTGTTCTTCCCTATAAGCATGCTGAAATGCTGTTGTCAATTTGTTTACTGTGAAATAACATTGTATCTGGTCAAACACAATTTTTTCCAGAAGTTTACTAAGTGTTGGTAACAGGCTGATTGGTCGGCTACAGACACTACTGGCCTCCAAATGACTGGGCCTCTCCCTCCACAAAACTCAGTGGTCACCACCATTAGGCCTGCTGAGGCTGCTGCTGTCTTGCATAGGAATGTGTTATAGGCCCTGCGTATAGATTACACCTTCAGAGCTGGCCTAATCCATGCCATGCACACAGATACAGAGGCGTATACAAGCCAAACTCGCACACAGAGAGAATACCCACGGACGAGCACACACACACACACACACACACACACACAAAGAAGCACGCTTGCACACACACATACAGGAAAAGGAGTGTGCTCTGTGTCTCTTGTGTAGCAGTGACGAGTGACGACATCCGATTCATGTTTCATTACAGCATGAAACTGTCAATCATCATAATAAGGCAACTACACAGACTACAGACATGATAAGAAATGGATTTGTGTCATGCTTAGAGAAAAACAATAACTGAGGCCAAAAGTAATGTGGAGGTATCTCAGACATAATGCATAATTTGTGTCAACATGATGATAGATCAGTAGGCTACCTGTTTAATGTATGATGCATAATGAAACCTTTATTCATATTGTTGAAGGATAACGATAACGATCTTGTGAATGATGAAAAGTCTTGACACCCCAGACAAGCTTGAAGGATGGGTTCTTTCCTGTCCCTGGTTGAGCCTGAATACTTGTCTTGCACTCTGACCTTTTGCTACTGTACCTGACGGCTGTACCAAAATATTTACAGCAGGCTTCCAAATTATGTAAAGTTCTGTGCACGAGATACGGCAGGCCGGATGCGTGAACAGTGTCGCTCGAGGCAGTAGGCCTACACCTGGCTCGTTCCCAGGGTTGGGATGTGAGTGAGTGCTACTGTCCCTTTAAGGAACTAAGACTGTGTCCTACCAGCTCATAGAGATAGATAGAGATCTAATCTTTGTATCTGTACCATTATGGTGGCATGGGCAGCACCATTGAGGCCATCTCCATTTTAAAAGATGTAAATGTTCTTATTCTGTGTTTGAAAAAAGCATACAGCTAATATTGGTGATTTACCACCACCTGCAGTGCTGGAGTCCTCAACCAAATCTTGTGTCATTCATATATTGTGGCCACTAGATGGCAGTGATATAGCTTAAAGCCATAGTCAACCCAATTTGAAGAAGACAATGCTCTGATCATTAGCTGATCTTCTCTCCCAACCCACAGGAATAAACCACCCAGTTCATGGTGGAAACCCTCAATGGCAATGCCCATACTAAAAGGGGTTATATCCATCTAGAGATCTCTATCCATCTCTATGTACTAGCTGCAGTTCCTGTGTTTCCTTCCTGCCTCACATAGATCACAGCGCACTTTTAAAAAACCTGTACCCCAAAGCTCGCACAGAGAGAGGGGGTGAGAGAGACAGTTACCCGAGAAGGGGTATATAGTTAACACGTTTCAATTCCTTCCATTTGCATGCCCGTTAAATCGTTAACGTTTACAGAGGAGAGAACATTGTTTATTAAGAGACAGGGTGAGAGAGGCAACAGCACAGTCTGCGGTCGATTTGTCGGGGGGCTATCGAACCTCTTTCTTTGCTGTGGAAGATGCGAGAGTTTGTGTTCTCGGAAGTAGCCTACGGCAACAGTCTCCTCCGTTGCAAAAATACTGAATCCTATGAGTCGATTCCTAGCAAAATCGAAGCTTGACACACACAACTGGGAGTCGAGGAATCGATTCGACTCTCCACCTCTAGCTCTCAGTAGCCTGCGTCAGTCACCTAGCTAGCTAACATGCTATTATTATCAGTGCCGTTGCCTAGTAGTTGGTCAACTAGCTAGCTAACTGAATGTAAGAGTCAAGCTTCTTACATATGCCTTTTCCTTTGTCAGACACTCTCCAATTGTCTTTAAATTGGCACATGTTAAACTGACAATGTGAACTCATTTAAATATCGGCCGATAGCAGTTTGCTGGACAGGGCAAAGTCAATAATGGTCAAGACAGACTTACTTTCTTGCTTCGAGTCTCCGTGTGCATCTCGGTAGCTAGGGTGCAGAGGGGAGGGGGGTTGATCGGGTGGGGTGAATTTGAATAATAGTAATCTTTTTGGCAGTTTTCCACCTTTTTGAATCTATTTGCTATTTGGGAGAAAGTTGTATTGTTTGCCTCTTCGGGTATTCTTTTAGATCATATCCACGGCGTCGACTATTCCTCTTTCTTCACCAGTAAAGTCTCTCTCTCTCTCTCGGTGTGTTGTTGCCGTGTACAGGGTTGGGCGCTCTCTCTCTTCGTTTCTCCTCCGCCTCTCCCTGCTTGTGACCCCACCCTGCGTCTCCACCCCTCAACCCTGTCAATCAGAAGCTGAGCAGCCAGCCACAGGCCAGACCTACCCGAGCTTGCAGCAACGCCAAACTATCCCCCAAAAACCACACACTAAATGTGCATATGCATTTCGTCGTCATAGCTTCTGTAAAGGCACACACACATCCATGTCAACCTAATGATGTAAAGTAAGTTGTAGTGGATGTCTATGAGGCAAATTGATATGTCACAGCTGAATATTGCAATGTCTCCTATTAACTAACTTGGAACATGTATTCAATGCAATTCAAGAAAGCCCGGTCCAAAAAGACATGAACTAATGTGTTATTACATTCTGAATATTCTGTTTATGCTGGTGTAAAGGGAGGGGAGGATGGCTTTCAACCACACCCTCTGTTATGACGTAGAAAGGGTGTGGTCTCTGTCCTGACATCAGAAGGGTGTGGTTCCTAAAAAAATATTTTTTTGAAGGGATAGCTTAGGTGCCCAAATTACTACTGTACATTTATGATCAGTACAGTGCCAATATTATCTACAGCAGAAGATATTGACGAGTACGAAAACAAATGTAAAAAATTGACATCTTTTCCTAAAAAAGATATACACTCTGGGAGCTCTTTCACAACTCTAGAAAATGTATTAAATAGGTGTCCTCCAATATTGTATAGCCTATTCATAAGATGACTATAAGGAAAATGTGACATTAAGGTGAATTATCACTTCACAACTATCAACGAGCATTTCACTACATCCCCAATAAATCTGCTAAACTTGCTTATGTGACCAGTACAATTTGATTTGATCTGAGTGTTGATCCAACAGAGATGTTTCAACCATATAGTCTATGGTTTCAGCTAAACAGCTAAATGCTATTACAATTATATTACTGTCAATGCTGACAGGTTTTCCTTTAGTGCAACAAATTGAAACATTTCAGGATCTGGCTTAACCTACCTTTGTAGACTTTCTACACTAAACCTAAGGCACAGCTATGTGGGAATGGCTTCTGTCCTCAAATGCTCTTCCATTAACTCCCTTTAAATGCTATTATTATAGATTAAACAATCGTTCCCTCTGGAGTCTGTGAAATTGAGCTAGCACAATTTCACTCCATTTCCCAAAATTCCGTGCTGCGTCCCAAACTCCTCCTACAGGAGAACAAAACGGAAATATGCGACGGTAAACAACGTTCTCTGCTAACAAGCTCACATTACATTGATTTACTGCGGTTTTATTGGCCTCATTTTGCTGTATAATATGCACGCATATATGAGGTGTTTATATAATCGTGTTGCCAAAAGCTGTCTGTCACTTGCATTACTAACATTGTGTAGCTGGAATGCGATGCACTAACGTTAGCTAGCTAACGTCAGCTACTCCAGTGATAGCTGCACCGTTAAAATTGGTTGCTAAAAACAGTTGTATATTTAATGAAAATGTATAGAGTAATGTGTGTGTGTGTGTGTGTGTGTGTGTGTGTGTGTGTGTGTGTGTGTGTGTGTGTGTGTGTGTGTGTGTGTGTGTGTGTGTGTGTGTGTGTGTGTGTGTGTGTGTGTGTGTGTGTGTGTGTGTGTGTGTGTGTGTGTGTGTTACAGTAAGACCTGTCATTTGTGTGAGGAACGGGACAGAGACCGCTCCACAGCCTCGTCCTACATCAGCTAGACACGGACTTCAACATAGACAGGTGAGCCTCCACACACACACACACAATTACAATAGCACCACCCACACAGTTTACATACAATAGCCTACACTCCTACTGAATAATAATAATTTGATTTGGATTTCTATAGCGCTTTTTTTTTTTTACCAACACAAACTCAAAGTGCTTTACATGTAAGGAAGAAACTCACCTCATCCAACTGTTTATTTTCTTCTGCAGCATGACAATAGCAAGTTGCAACAGCCACACTATTTACATATTCTTATATGTCTGAACTGACATATAAGGGGAGGGTCTACATTCCCCTGTGCATTCCAGTACAGGTTCACCTAAGGACAGCCAGCCAGCCAATGATTTGTCAACGTCTAGACACATGAACTCGTCAATTTAGCTTAACCCAAGCCGTTAATTAAACAATGTCTGAAAGTCAGACAATAAGATAAGAATTCCTCAACTCTCGTGTTATACCTGATTGAGTCTTGAGTTTTACCTTTAAATGATCAAGGCATAATAACTAAATGATTAAGTATTACTGCTAAATGTCATTATGTACTTTCAGACCACATTCAGAGAGACTTTTAGACCTCTCATGTGTTGTCCCAGATGTGTTGCCAAGAGGAAGTGTTTTGCCCCTGTGGCGCTGTACAAGCCTTTGGGGAGCAGGATGCCTGGGTGAGGAGTATATCCCAGTTCCAGGCTCACCAGAACGGGGGGAGGGAGCTGGCCAGTCTTAGGGAGTTGGGGCTCTCAGACCTGGAGATAGAACTGTGGTTACCCAGAGACCAGCCTTAAAACACTGAGATGGTGAATGTTATTTATTTATATCATTTATGCAATTTACTACCAGGGACAGTACATTTGGACAGCCACATAGAAGGAAGAATAGGTCAAAATAGTGAAGAGAAGGTGATTGTTGCTCCCCAGACAGTGGGCAAACTGGTTGAAATGTCTCTACAACCAGATTGTAATAATGTCATTTTAACTAGTTTTGCCCACTGTTTTTGCCAGCTGCTGGATGTAACGACGAGATGTTTTATGAATAGAGACAATGTGTGTGGTTGTGCTTATCAATTACACCTCCTGAGAAGGAATAAATGTTAGTGATATTGACTGATCAACTATGAGTGTGTTGTCAGACATGAAAAACATCCTGGTGGTGTAGCCTGTTATTGATTCTTTGACTCAGGCATCCATCCAAACTGGAAGAGATCAGGGTGTAACTTTCCTCAACTCTATTTACTTCAATACTCACCGATAAAAGGATGCTATTATTATTCCACCTGTATTACCGGTTGGACTCATTGAACAGTATGGTCAAGTAGGCAGCTGTGTGTGTGTGTGTGTGTGGTTCAGGGCTGTGGGGTGTGTGCTTCAGGCAGCCACGTTGTGTGTTCTGCCCTACAGGGTCATGGGGTGGGTGTGTGTGCCCCCGGGGTGCGGCAGCAGCGTCTGCAGGTGATCCAGGACAAGATGGTGGCTCGGGCAGAGCTCCACATTGCTTCTCAGCCAGCTGACCCCTGTCCCGCAGAGAGATGGTCGAGTAGGCCCTGTTCCATGGTAATGACCACCTGGGCTTCCTCACTGCACTCTATCACCAAGGTGGGGTGATGTTATACAATGCTAAGTGTTCACACTGCAACTTCCATAGACCAAGAGGTTAGAAAGCCTGAACGAGTTAGAACGAAAAGGAGTTTTGGAGGAGTTTGAACAAGTCCTATGTGTGTTGGAAGTGTCTTTGAAAAGACACAATAGGAGTTGGGTGCTGGGCTTGAACCGGAAAATATCATATTTTAAGATGTTTTATTATTAATGACCTTGGCATCACTGTGTATTTTGTGTATATGTTGAATGTTTTGTGTTATTGGTGACTGTCATGTATTGAAAAAATAAAGTAAAATGTTTAAAAGAAATAAAGGAATTCAGCTGTCCATCATCCTGTTTGTCATTTACAATATTGGAATCTGACAGTAAGCAATTACCCTGTATTGATGTGTAATATTGTTATTATTGTTGCAATATGTTTAGTTTTTAAATTACCCTGTAACTACCTAGTAAGTAGGCTACAAGCTGTCATGGAGTACTAACACTTACCTGCTCATGTTTTTGGTATTTCCCTTAGAGGAAGATACCCTGGCTGACCAGTAGGGGGCATCCTGCTCAGACCTGGACACTGTACAGCAGGGGTGCCCAGACTTTCTAGCCTCAAGCAGGTGTCCAGGTGATCATCTGTTAGAGTGGACCGCTATTTTGACTTGATGATCTTCATGTCTTAAAATGCTGACTCGCAAAGGTAGATAGATCCAAAAAATGGTGTCAAGTACATGGCAACTTTTCACATCTTTGGATATTTTTCCTCCACAATAAGGTTCCAAAAGTGTTCCCCCAATGCCCTCGATTTGATTTTGAGGTCGCTTTGCAGAGTCAAAATTTCACTCTTGACAGCTGATGTCTCCATGTGAAACAATGATGCAATGTTTGTTGCAATTTCATCAACATCAACTTCCACACCAAACAGAAAGCACATAAATGTTGCCACAGGTTCCAGGATTGCAAAGTCTTGAAAGCGTCGGTCAAAGTCTGCGATAATGTTGTGTACCTGTTGAACGTATCGACCAGTCACAAAGTGCAGGTGCCTTTCCCATACTCGAGTTCTGACATATTTTTGAAATTCCTCAGTTCAGGTCGCTGCAAGTGTCAGGACTGCAATTTTAATGTTTGATTAAAAGCTGTCACATGGCTAATTATTTCAATAATATTTTTGTATTTTCCTTGCAGCTTTAAATTGAGTTCATTCAGCCGAAAAGTTACATTGGTCAAAAAAGATACATCTAACAGCCACACTTTGCCTTCCAACTGCTCATATTCGGCATATTTTGAGGCCAGAAACTCCTTGATTTCAAATAACAGATCCTTAAATCTCTGCAGGAATGTACCTCTACTAAGCCTCCTTACATCTGTGTGTTGCAAGAGGCCTTGTGTTCAGCTTCACTTTCTTCCAGTTGAGACCTGAAGAGGTCTGCAGACTTCTGGCCTGAATCAAATTCACGATTTTGAGGGCGATATCCATGACATCTTTCATATTCAGCATTTTACCACACAAGGCTTGTTGATGGATTATGCAGTGATAATTGAGGAAGTCTGGAAAGTCATCACTTTTGCAAAGTTGATGCAGCCAGTCATGCTGGTGCTCCATCTGTAGTTTGTGAATGGGTAACTGATTGCTGTTTTAAAAAAGTCCTTGAATGCCACAAAAATGTCCTCCCCTCGAGTTTTCATTTTAGCGATACGATTGTGAGCAGTTCCTCTTTGGCAGTCATATCTTCAAACACCATTCTGATGAAAATGCACAACTGAGATGTGTTGATCACATCTGTCGACTCGTCAAATTGAAGTGAAAAGAGCATTTATACTCATGTCTTTTTTAAGATGGTCCCTCAAATCCTCATCCATCATTTCACAGTATTTCTGGATAGGTGAACATCCTTAATATTGGAAATATTTCAGATTTCTTTTTGAGAACATCAAACAATGAGTCTGTTGCCTCTAAAAAGGCCTATTTGACTATTTCTCCATCCTGTAACGGTTTCTTGTGCTTTGCTAGTATGCAACTCACCCGGAATTATGAAATCGTGGCTGCCTTTGATTTTGAACTGGGCCTTGGTAAAGATCGATTGTTGGGCAGCTAGTTGAGACTTCAACTCTTACTTTTTTCTTACGTAGTTCACTTTTAGCTGGAAAGTCACTTTCATATTTCTTGTGAACAGTTTTGAAATGCCTCTCGACATTTCCCTTCTTATCAAGAGCTACGTTTGAATGGGAAATCAGTCACACACATTTTGAATTTGTTGTGGGGAAAAAATGATCTCACTGTGAAAGTGGTAGATTTTCGGTTTCTCGCTGCTTGGTCCAGCACTCATATTAAAAATGTAACTGCAACTTCATAGGAGAAAAGTAGTTTTTAAAAAAAACTACCACTGGAACAACAAAAAATATTGTGTTACAGGTCTGTTTCAGGTCTGGCAAGCATGTAAATGTACTAACTGCAGATGGTTGCTATGGTAGCGAAGGTTTGGAAAACAAATGTAGCAACTATAGTGCCAGGGGTTGGTCCAATTTTATGTCAATCGAGCAGTTTTTAAATATTGCAGCAATATTTGAGAAAGAAGCTAACCTGTAAGCAAAGCATACTGTGCTTCAGAACTGTGGACCTCATTATTTTTAAGCAGACTCGATGGTAACGCTGTGAATTGCCCAAATTTATATTTTTTGTGCACATGTAACCGATGTGAAATGGCTGGCTAGTTAGCGGTGGTGCGCGCTAATAGCGTTTCAATTGGTGACGTCACTCGCTCTGAGACCTTGAAGTAGTGGTTCCCCTTGCTCTGCAAGGGCCGTAGCTTTTGTGGCGCGATGGGTGTAATATTCATATGTGTAAACATACTGAATTGTAATTGGATGCATTTTACCGCCATATCATACTGTGCTATGATTGGTTAAGACCACCCAAATGGTTAGGTCATGGTCAGTTTGATCCTGGTTGGCGATAAGTGATCATGCCAGTTATAGCTAGCTAATAAAGAGCTACATTAAGAAATATCCTGTAGTACTGCATTTTATTATTTTGTACAAAGTGTGCAAAACAAGATAATGGGTAATGATGCTTCGGGGGTGGCTGTTGTTGATGTGTGCAGAGGGTCCCTGGTTTGAGCCCAGGTTGGGTCGAGGAGAGGGACAGAGGCTCTATACTGTTACACAAGTTAGATTTTGAAAACTTGTATGTGGTCTACTAGAAAGAAGTTTGCGGTCGACCGTGACCGACGTCCTGGATACCAATGCTGTACAGAGATGGCCCTAGTGATGGGAGAACACAGACTGTATCAGAGAATTCTGAACTGAAAACCACAGGAGACTCATCTCTACCTCAGCCCAGACCTTAAACTGAGTTTTACCAATCACATAGCTTATGGAAAAGCACTGACCAATCATAAGTCCAGCCTCACTGTAAATCTGTCATTGATCAAATCAAATCACATTTTTATTTGTCACATGCTTCGCTGACAACACGTGTAGACTAAAAGTGAAATGATTATTTACAGGTCAATTTCCAACAATGCAGAGGTAAATTTTTTACGATAAAAAAAAAAAGTGATACGAGGAATAAATAGACTGTGGCTATGTACAGGGAGTACCGGTACTGAGTTGATGTGCAGGGGTGCTCGCACACGCTTTTTCAGTTCTGCCCACACATTTTCTATAGGATCGAGGTCAGGACTTTGTTATGGTCACTCCAATACCTTGACTTTGTTGTCTTTAAGCCATTTTTGCCACAACTTTGGAAGTATGCTTGGGGTCATTGTCCATTTGGAAGACCTATTTGCGACCAAGCTTTAACTTCCTAACTGATGTCTTGAGATGTTGCTTCAATATATCCACATAATTCTCCTCCCTCATGATGCCATCTATTTTGTGAAGTGCACCAGTCCCTCCTGCAGCAAAGCACCCCCACAACATGATGCTGCCACCCCCGTTGTCATGCCCTGGCCTTAGTTATCTTTGTTTTCTTTATTATTTTGGTTAGGTCAGGGTGTGACATGGGGAATTTATGTGTTTTGTCTGGTCTAGGGTTTTTTGTATGTTTATGGGGCTGTGTCCTTTCTAGGTAGTTTGTATGTCTATGGTTGCCTAGATTGGTTCTCAATTAGAGGCAGCTGTCTATCGTTGTCTCTGATTGGGAACCATATTTAGGCAGCCATATTCTGTGGGTACTTTGTGGGTGGTTGTCTTGTCTTTGTGTCATTGCACCAGATAGGACTGTTTCAGTTTTCACATTTGTTGTTTTGTATTTTGTAGTGTTCTTGTTTATCGTCTATATTAAACATGTTGAACACTAACCACACTGCATTTTGGTCCTCCTCTCCTTCAACGGAAGAAAACCGTTACACCCATGCTTCATGCTTGGGATGGTGTTCTTTGGCTTGCAAGCCTCCCCCTTTATCCTCCAAACATAACGATGGTCATTATGGCCAAACAGTTCTATTTTTGTTTCATTTCTCCAGAAAGTACTATCTTTGACCCCGGATGTGCAGTTGTAAGAAATGTAGTCTGGGTTTTTTAAGGCGGTTTTGGAGCAGTGGCTTCTTCCTTGCTGAGCGGCCTTTCAGGTTATGTCGATATAGGACTTGTTTTACTGTGGATATAGATAATTTTGTACCTGTTTCCTCCAGCATCTTCACAAGGTCCTCTGCTGTTGTTCTGGGATTGATTTGCACTTCGCACCAAAGTACGTTCATCTCTAGGAGACAGAACGCCTCTCCTTCCTGAGCGGTATGACGGCTGCGTTGTCCTATGGTGTTTATACTATTTATACTATTGTTTGTACAGATGAATGTGGTACCTTCAGGCGTTTGGAAATTGCTCCCAAGGATGAACCAGACTTGTGGAGGTCTACCATTTTTTTCTGAGGTCTTGGCTGATTTCTTTTGATTTTCCCATGATGTCAAGTAAAGAGGCACTGCGTTTGAAGTTAGGCCTTGAAATACATCCACAGGTACACCTCCAATTGACTCAAATGATGTCAATTAGCTTATCAGAAACTTCTAAAGCCATGACATCATTTTCTGGAATTTTCCAAGCTGTTAAAAAGCACAGTCAACTTAGTGTATGTAAACTTCTGACCCACTGGAATTGTGATACAGAGAATTATAAGTGAAATAATCTGTCTGTAAACAATTGTTTGAAAAATTACTTGTGTCATGCACAAAGTAGATGTCCTAACCGACTATAGTTTGTTAACAATAAATGTGTGGAGTGGTTGAAAAACAACTTTACGACATATTTCTTTATTGAAGTATCAGGGAAACTTCCGACGTCAACTGTATGTGCTGTACATATAGGTAGGGGTAAAGTGACTAGGCAACAAGATAGATAAACAGTAGCAGCAACGTATGTGGTGAGGGTGAAAGTGTTTGTTGCGTCAGTATGCATGGGTGTGCATGTTATGTGTGTGTGAGCGTATGTAGTTTGGGTGTCAGTGTAAGTCTGTGTGAGTAGAGTCCAGTGAGTGTGTGTATAGTCAATGCATGAGAGTTGGTGCAAAAAAGGGTAAATGCAAGTAGTCCAGGTAACCATTTGATTAGCAATTTAGCAGTCTTATTTAGAAGTCTTATGGCTTGGTGGTAGAAGCAGGTCTGGGTCCTGTAGGTTCCAGACTTGGTGCATTGGTACCACTTGCCGTGCGGTAGCAGAGAGGACAGTTTTTTTTGGGCCTTCCTCTGACACTACCTGTTATAGAGGTCCTGGAAGGCAGGGAGCTCGGCCCCAGTTATGTACTGGGCAGTACGCACTACCCTCTGTAGCGCCTTGCGGTCAGATGTCAAGCAGTTGCCATACCATGCAGTGATGCAACCAGTCAAGATGCTCTCGATAAAGCAGCTGTATAACTTTATGAGGATCTGAGGGCCCATGCCAATTTTTTTCTGAGGGGAAGTGGCGTTGTTGTGCCCTCTTCACAACTGTTGGTGTGTTTGGACCATGATATATCCCAAGTGTTGTGGAACGAGGAACTTGAAGCTCTAGACCCGGCTCTACTACAGCCCCGTCAATGTGAATGGGGACGTGCTCGGACCTTCGTTACCTGTAGTCCACAATCAGCTCCTTTGTCTTACTGACGTTGAGGGAGAGGTTGTTGTCCTGGTAAACTTAATAATGCTGTTGGAGTTGTGTGCGGCCACGCAGTCGTGGGTGAACAGGGAATACAGGAGGGGACTAAGCACGCACCCATGAGGGGCACCCATGTTGAGGGTCAGCGTGGCGAATATATTGTTACCTACCCTTATCACCCGAGGGCGGCCCGTCAGGAAGTCCAGGATCCAGTTGCAGAAGGAGGTGTTCAGTCCCAGGGACCTTAGCTTAGTGATGAATTTCGAGGGGCACTATGGTGTTGAACACTGAGCTGTAGTCAATGAACAGCATTCTTACTTAGGTGTTCCTTTTGTCCAGGTGTGAAAGGGCAATGTAGAGGTCCAGATTGTCTGGGATGATGGTGTTGATGTGAGCCATGACCAGCCTTTCAAAGCATTTCATGGCTACAGATGTGAGTGCAATGTGGCAATAGTCATTTAGACCGGTTACCTTGGCGTTCTTGGGCAAAGTAACTATGATGGTCTGCTTAAAACATATAGTTATTGCATACTGGGTTAGGGACAGGTTGAAAATGTCAGTGAAGACACTTGCCAGCTGGTCAGCGAATGCTCTGAATACACGTCCTGGTAATCCATCTGGCCCTGCGGCCTTGTGAATGTTAACCCGTTTAACTTCTAGTGATCCCTTCCCGCTCAGATCCCGGTAACGGGACTGATTTGACAACATCCTGTGAAATTGCAGCGCTCCAAATTCAAAAACAGAAATACTCATAATAAAAGTTCACAAAAAAATACATGTATAATACATCAAAATAAATAAATAGCTTCACCTCTTGTTAATCCAGCCAAAAAAGTTCAAAAAGGCTTCACGGCAAAAGCAAACCATGGGATTATCTGAGGACAGCACCCCATCAAACAAACACAGACAATCATATTTCATCCCGTTGGCACTTCTGTTGGCAGTCCAAAATGGCCCAGAAACATCACAAATGGTCCTTTTGTTTGATAATTTTCTTCTTTATATCCCAATTTCCATTCATTTGGCGCGTTTGATTCAGAAAATACACCGGTTCCAACTCGCCCAACATGACTACAAAGTATCTAATAAATTACCTGTAAACTTGGTCCAAACAGCTTTCCTAATCCAAATTTAGGTATCGTAATTTGTAAATAATCTATACAATTAAGACGGGATAAACTGTGTTCAATACCGGACGAAAACAAAGTGAAGCGCGTTCCAGGTCGTGCGCACTAAAAGACTAGAGTCCACCTGGAGTGACACATGGAAAGAACAGGGCGACTTCTTCATTTCTCAAAAGAATAACATCAACGAATTTCTAAAGACTGTTGACATCTAGTGGAAGCCATAGGAACTGTAACCAGATTCCTATTAAAAAGGGTTTACAATAGAAAACTAATGGAAAACAGATTGACCTATAAAAAAAAAATCCTTTCGCCTGCCAAAACAGTTCTGTTATACTCACAGACATTATTCAAACAGTTGTAGAATCTTCAGAGTGTTTTCTATCCAAATCTACTAATAATATGCATATCCTAGCTTCTGGGCCTGACTAGCAGGCAGTTTACTTTGGGCACACTTTTCATCCAGACGTGAAAATACCGCCCCCTATCCCTAAGAAGTTTTAAAGGTCTTACTCATGTTGGCTACGGAGAGCATGATCATACAGTCGTCCTGGACAGCTGGTGCTCTCACGCATGGTTCAGAGTTGCTCTAAGCGAGTGTAGAAGACATTTAGCTTGTCAGGTACGCCCATGTCACTGTGGAGCTCATGGCTGGGTTTACCTTTGTAATTCGTGATAGTTTGCAAGCCCTGCCACATCTGCTGAGTGTCACAGCCGGTGTAGTAGGATTTGATCTTTGCCTATTTGATGATTCGTAAGAGGGCATAGCAGGATTGAGAGGCCGGATCAAGGACTCAAGCGATTGGCAGCTCCAAAGAGGATCAACGTGAGTCAGCAAATCAGTAGCCTGTCTGGTGCGGCGAAGGCAGGGTCTGGTAATGGTCCAGAGATAGGTAGAGGATTTGTATTTATTATAGATCCCCATTACTCTTCCTGGGGTCCAGCAACATTTTAAGGCAGTTATACCATTTTAAAAACATTACAATACATTCACAGATTTCACAACACACTGTGTGCCCTCAGGCCCATACTCCATCACTGTCACATATCTACAACACAAAGTCCATGTGTACGTCTGTATAGTGCGTATGTTAGCTTGTGTGTGTATGCATGTGTCTGTCCCTATGTTTGTGTTGCTTCACCGTTCTCGCTCTTCCATAAGGTGTATTCGTATTTGTTTTAAATCAAATTTTACTGCTTGCATCAGTTACCTGATGTGGAATAGAGTTCCATGTAGTCATGGCTCTATGTAGTACTGTGCGCCTCCCATAGTCTGACCTTTTGTGGCATGTCTTGTGGGGTGCCGCAGTAGTTCACACAGACAGCTTGTGCATTCAACATGTCAATACCTCTCATAAATACAAGTAGTGGTGAAGTCAATCTCTCCTCCACTTAGAGCCAGGAGAGATTGACATGCATATTATTGATGTTAGCTCTCTGTGTACATCCAAGGCCAGCGTGCTGTCCTGTTCTTAGCCAATTGCAATTTTCCTGAGTCCCTTTTTGTGGCACCTGACCACACCACTAAACAGTAGTCCAGGTGCGACAAAACTAGGGCCTGTAGGACCTGCCTTGTTGATAGTGCTGTTAAGAAGGTAGAGCAGCACTTTATTATGGACAGACTTCTCCCCACCTTAGCTACTGTTGTATCAATATATTTTGACCATGAAAGTTTACAATCCAGGGTTACTCCATGCATGCTTATTAGTAACTAAGATAAGTAATTTCATAAATGTGTCAAGTGCAGTGTCTGTTTGCTTCTCATTGCACTCCACGGACCAACAAATATTCTTTACATCAACAACATATGAATCACTACAAAGCGTATTGTATGACCTCTTATATAAAATATTAGGCCCAGCCTTTGGAACTTTGGTTTTCCTACATATGGCTACTATATTGTGATCACTACATCCGATGGATCTGGATACTGCTTTAAAGCACATTTTTGCAGCATTAGTGAAGCTGTGATCAATACATGTTGATGATCTCATTCCTGTGCTGTTTGTAACTACCCTGGAAGGTGGACTGATAACCTGAACCAGGTTGCAGGCACTGGTTACAGTTTGAAGTTTTTTCTTGAGTGGGCAGCCTGATGAAAGCCAGTCAATATTTAAATCACCCAGAAAATATACCTCTCTTGTTGATATCACATACAGTATCAAGCATTTCACACACGTTATCCAGATACTGACGTACCACTTGGTGATGGCAGATGAACCTGTAGCCATATTTTTTCAACATTATTTCACATTATCCAGATACTGACTGTTATCGCTTGGTGGTCTATAGCAGCTTCCTACCAGAATGGGCTTTAGGTGAGGCAGATGAACCTGTAGCCATATTACTTCAACAGTATTTAACATGAGATCCTCTCTAAATCTTTACAGGAATGTGGTTCTGAATATAAACAGCAACACCTCCACCATTGGCATTTCTGTCTTATCTATAAATGTTATAACCTTGTATTGCTACCACTGTATCATCAAAGGTATTATCTAAGTGAGTTTCAGAGATATGAATATGAATGTCATCTGTTACTAGCAAATTATTCATTTGATGAACCTTGTTTCTTAAGATACATACAGAATATGAATGTCATCTGTTACTAGCAAATTATTCATTTGATGAACCTTGTTTCTTAAGATACATACAGTGGGGCAAAAAAGTATTTAGTCAGCCACCAATTGTGCAAGTTCAACCACTTAAAAAGATGAGAGGCCTGTAATTTATCATAGGTACACTTCAACTATGACAGACAAAATGAGAAGGAAAAAAATCCAGAAAATCACATTGTAGGATTTTTTATGAATTTATTTGCAAATTGTGGTGGGAAATAAGTATTTGGTCAATAACAAAAGTTTATCTCAATACTTTGTTATATACCCTTTGTTGGCAATGATAGAGGTCAAACGTTTTCTGTAAGTCTTCACAAGGTTTTCACACACTGTTGCTGGTATTTTGGCCCATTCCTCCATGCAGATCTCCTCTAGAGCAGTGATGTTTTGGGGCTGTTACTGGGCAACATGGGACTTTCAACTCCCTCCAAATATTTTCTATGGGGTTGAGATCTGGAGACTGGCTAGGCCACTCCAGGACCTTGAAATGCTTCTTACGAAGCCACTCCTTCGTTGCCCAGGCGGTGTGTTTGGGATCATTGTCATGCTGAAAGACCCAGCCATGTTTCATCTTCAATGTCCTTGCTGATGGAAGGAGGTTTCACTCAAAATCTCACGATACATGGCCCCATTCATTCTTTCCATTACACGGATCAGTCGTCCTGGTCCCTTTGCAGAAAAACAGCCCCAAAGCATGATGTTTCCACCCCCATGATTCACAGTAGGTATGGTGTTCTTTGGATGCAACTCAGCATTCTTTGTCCTCCAAACACGACGAGTTGAGTTTTTACCAAAAAGTTCTATTTTGGTTTCATCTGACTATGACATTCTCCCAATCTTCTTCTGGATCATCCAAATGCTCTCTAGTAAACTTCAGACGGGCCTGGACATGTACTGGCTTAAGCAGGGGGACACATCTGGCACTGCAGGATTTGAGTCCCTGCGGCGTAGTGTGTTACTGATGGTAGGCTTTGTTACTTTGGTCCCAGCTCTCTGCAGGTCATTCACTAGGTCCCCCCGTGTGGTTCTGGGATTTTTGCTCACCGTTCTTGTGATCATTTTGACCCCACAGGGTGAGATCTTGCGTGGAGCCCCAGATCGAGGGAGATTATCAGTGGTCTTGTATGTCTTCCATTTCCTAATAATTGCTCACACAGTTGATTTCTTCAAACCAAGCTGCTTACCTATTACAGATTCAGTCTTTCCAGCCTGGTGCAGGTCTACAATTTTGTTTCTGGTGTCCTTTGACAGCTCTTTGGTCTTGGCCATAGTGGAGTTTGGAGTGTGACTGTTTGAGGTTGTGGACAGGTGTCTTTTATACTGATAACAAGTTCAAACAGGTGCCATTAATACAGGTAACGAGTGGAGGACAGAGGAGCCTCTTAAAGAAGAAGTTACAGGTCTGTGAGAGCCAGAAATCTTGCTTGTTTGTAGGTGACCAAATACTTATTTTCCACCATAATTTGCTAATAAATTCATAAAAATCCTACAATGTGATTTTCTGAAATTTGTTCTCATTTTGTCTGTCATAGTTGAAGTGTACCTATGATGAAAATTACAGGCCTCTCTCATCTTTTTAAGTGGGAGAACTTCCACAATTGGTGGCTGACTAAATACTTTTTTGCCCCACTGTATGTTAACGTGGGCTACTTTTATTCTCGGATGCTTGATTGTTTTCATTGCTTTACTGGGAAGCTTAGCAGAAGTAGATATTCTCATGTTATTTATGTTAGTGCAGGGTGAGCTGCACACAGTGGACTTCCTACTAGGGCACACCGCCTCAATGCTAACCGTATAGTAAGGCACATGATTACTGCATACAATATTTTTTCATTTAACCTTTATTTAACTAGGCAAGTCAGTTAAGAACAAATTCTCATTTACAATGACGGCCTACCCCAGTCAAACCCGGAATGACGCTGGGCCAATTGTGCGCCACCCTATGGGACTCCCATTCATGGCCGGATGTGATACAGCCTGGATCCTACAATAGCTGTAGGATCAGCAGAGGCATTCAGGGCAGTTAGAGGGACATAAATTAGGTTACTTACATTGTGTTGATCAACACCCCTGGGATAATGTACATTTGCTGAAGCATTTTGACAACTCAGCGTCACAATGGTAGAGATTAAATGAGCTTGGGTCATTGATAAGTCATTGTCTCAACAAAGCCTTATAATGCTGTGTAAGGATCCAGGAACCCTTATTAATTTTACATGTCTGATATATCAACCTGGTCTCATAGACTAGACATAACATAGTAAATGTAAACCCAGTACACTCAAATGAGTGTGATGTGTTACGTTTGGTGTGGTAACATAAGACAGATGGTTACTCAAAGCAAAAACGAAAGGAGGGTGGTTGGTCAGGGTGGGCGTATACCATGAACGACTAGCAACCCGAAGGTTGCAAGTTCGAATCTCATCACGGACAGTTTTAGCATATTAGCTAATTAGCCATTATTCAACTACTTACACATTTTTTGCTACTTTGCAACTGCTTAGCATGTTAGCTAACCCTTCCCCTAACCTTAACCCTTTAACCTAACTCATAAATGTAACCCTAACCCAGATAACATTAGCCATGTTATGTCATATCTTATAGTGGTATAACCATAGAATTAGGAATTAGAATGCTTATTTAATAGTAATAATAATGAACTAAATAGTCATTTAATATGATCTCTATGGGGTATAAAATATTGAAATGTCCCAGAGAGCACTGGAGATAGTGAATGGGTACTGGTTGCTAGGGACTTCTCTGGTGATTTGAGTTTGGCCCTGAGCGGCGACTGAGCATCAACCGAAAAGGGAGGAGGAGGAGGAGAAAAAGAGGATGTAGTGATCTCTGACCCCAGTACTATAGACTCTACAGCCTCAACAAGGGCTGAGTCGTCAATAAGAGACAGACAACTAATGTTGTCAAAGGAGGAGAGGGTTTGGTACTCCGCAGCTCAATGACTGAGGTTTGACATTTCTGGTCATTATGTAATTTGTTGTGTGAAGATCAATCAAAACAAATGTGGATTTATTTGTATTTTTGTCCTGGATGTTTGTGGTTTTTATGTGTGATCGCTTTGGCTGTGTTTGAAATGTGAGTTATATAAACCCAGCATGAGTTCTCTTTCACTATTGGTCAGGTTTCATTCTGAGTGGGTGTCATTCCTCTGGTGGGTCACTAGACGTCCCTGTACCTCACTGCTCATTGTGAGTGGGTGTCATTCCTCTAGGTCCCTGTACCTCACTGCTCATTGTGAGTGGGTGTCATTCCTCTGGCGAGTCACTAGACATCCCTGTACCTCACTGCTCATTGTGAGTGGGTGTCATTTCTCTGGTGAGTCACTAGATGTCCCTGTACCTCACTGCTCATTGTGAGTGGGTGTCATTCCTCTGGTGAGTCACTAGACGTCCCTGTACCTCACTGCTCATTGTGAGTGGGTGTCATTCCTCTGGTGGGTCACTAGACGTCCCTGTACCTCACTGCTCATTGTGAGTGGGTGTCATTCCTCTGGGTCCCTGTACTTCACTGCTCATTGTGAGTGGGTGTCATTCCTCTGGTGAGTCACTAGATGTCCCTGTACCTCACTGCTCATTGTGAGTGGGTGTCATTCCTCTGGGTCCCTGTACTTCACTGCTCATTGTGAGTGGGTGTCATTCCTCTGGTGGGTCACTAGATGTCCCTGTACCTCACTGCTCATTGTGAGTGGGTGTCATTCCTCTGGTGAGTCACTAGATGTCCCTGTACCTCACTGCTCATTGTGAGTGGGTGTCATTCCTCTGGTGGGTCACTAGACGTCCCTGTACCTCACTGCTCATTGTGAGTGGGTGTCATTCCTCTGGGTCCCTGTACTTCACTGCTCATTGTGAGTGGGTGTCATTCCTCTGGTGAGTCACTAGACGTCCCTGTACCTCACTGCTCATTGTGAGTGGGTGTCATTCCTCTGGGTCCCTGTACTTCACTGCTCATTGTGAGTGGGTGTCATTCCTCTGGTGGGTCACTAGATGTCCTTGTACCCCACTGCTCATTGTGAGTGGGTGTCATTCCTCTGGTGGGTCACTAGACGTCCCTGTACCTCACTGCTCATTGTGAGTGGGTGTCATTTCTCTGGTGAGTCACTAGATGTCCCTGTACCTCACTGCTCATTGTGAGTGGGTGTCATTCCTCTGGTGAGTCACTAGACGTCCCTGTACCTCACTGCTCATTGTGAGTGGGTGTCATTCCTCTGGTGGGTCACTAGACGTCCCTGTACCTCACTGCTCATTGTGAGTGGGTGTCATTCCTCTGGGTCCCTGTACTTCACTGCTCATTGTGAGTGGGTGTCATTCCTCTGGTGAGTCACTAGACGTCCCTGTACCTCACTGCTCATTGTGAGTGGGTGTCATTCCTCTGGGTCCCTGTACTTCACTGCTCATTGTGAGTGGGTGTCATTCCTCTGGTGGGTCACTAGATGTCCTTGTACCCCACTGCTCATTGTGAGTGGGTGTCATTCCTCTGGTGGGTCACTAGACGTCCCTGTAACTCACTGCTCATTGTGAGTGGGTGTCATTCCTCTGGGTCCCTGTACCTCACTGCTCATTGTGAGTGGGTGTCATTCCTCTGGGTCCCTGTACCCCACTGCTCATTGTGAGTGGGTGTCATTCCTCTGGTGAGTCACTAGATGTCTCTGTACCTCACTGCTCATTGTGAGTGGGTGTCATTCCTCTGGTGGGTCACTAGATGTCCCTGTACCTCACTGCTCATTGTGAGTGGGTGTCATTCCTCTGGGTCCCTGTACCTCACTGCTCATTGTGAGTGGGTGTCATTCCTCTGGGTCCCTATACCTCACTGCTCATTGTGAGTGGGTGTCATTCCTCTGGGTCCCTGTACGCCACTGCTCATTGTGAGTGGGTGTCATTCCTCTGGTGAGTCACTAGATGTCCCTGTACCTCACTGCTCATTGAGAGCGGGTGTCATTCCTCTGGTGAGTCACTAGATGTCCCTGTACCTCACTGCTCATTGCGAGTGGTTTTGCCTTGTACTCACTTTCCTGTTCGCCACGATCTGCCTTTGGAACCTGTTTTGGAACTGTAGAGGGCAGAGTAGCCACTTGAGAGAGTTGTAGAGGAGATCTTTCCATGATATTCTCCTCTCCTTTCCCACAGAGCATGGAACCTTTTTCTTCTCATGTTGAAATAGTTGTCCTGACTGGTAGGCCATTTTTAAAACTCAGTGAAAAGATAAGATTTAAGTGAAGTTCGTACACAAAATGATCAAGTAGGATGATGAACTACCAGTCCCATGGACACAGATTAAATGGAGCGGGAATAAACTGAAATACATACTGTATGTATGGAGAGAATGTGTGTTAGGTTTGTTTTTCCCACCAGCAGAAGTGTGTGTTAAGCCGTGCACAATACTGCTCAATCAAGGTTAAAGTCCAGGGGTGTCAGGTTACAGCAGTCTTTTTAGGGGTCATTAAACACCACATACAGTTGCGTTGCTTTCCCACCAATACAAGGAAACAGCGGTCTTGTCTGTCTACTTGTGGACAACAGCCAAAGTGACCTGTTTTCAAATCATCTGTCAGATCACCTCAACCTCCAAGTACCTCACTCCTGTCACCAACACCGAAACTAACTACCTATCGATTAGAGGGGAGTTTGTCTTTGTTGCTTGTTTTGGGTTTATTTGCGCCCATCTTTCCTTCTTGTTTGTCTTTCATCATCGTTCATGGCTCATCCGTTTTGGAATGGGACATAAGTGTCCCCTCTACAACAGAGATGGAGTAGATAACATTCAGGTGAATAAGCCGTCCTCGGGCTTCATCTGTAATAAACTGAAAATGACTGACGGTTCTAATGAAGATCAAAATACATTTTATTTAGTTAAATCACTTGCATTTTTCTTTACTATTCTGACTGCAAAATATCTTTGGAAAATAGAAGTTCTGTTTAGAAAGTGTTACAATCATTTGTATAAAGGGTCTTAATATGAAAAAAAACAATCAGTGTTAAATCATATGAAACATTCTGCAAAACAGAAGAAAGCATTTCAACTTTCACATTAATGATTATCAATCAAAAGAAACATGTAGAGATTAGCTAACATAGTAATTGATAATAAACATTTGTCAATGATTATAATTCACAGGTGGGGGGGGGGGGGTTCTACTAAGCTAACATATGGAATTGTTTTAAGATGGTCATACCATGGATCATTTAGTTATTTGATTTGGAATTCTAGGACCCATTTAGGTATAAAAACATATTTATTTTATATATTTTTTTATGAAACATTGAATTTGGCTTTACTGCTATTAGCCCATAGAAATGCATTGAATAACAGATTCATACATGGAAAAACAGAAAAAATATATCAAAAGGACATTTGTTTTAAAGTGTCTGTCCTGCATCTGAGAGATATAAGACAGATCAGGAAATGATTATACATGTGTATATTTTTTTGCAATATTTAACACATTTTCTGGGGCACTAAACCACCATTACATACTTCCATTAATTTTCTCAACTGGTACCGGGCTACCTTCAGACAAGGCTTGTGGGGGTCGTAGAGCAAAAAAATAGAGATGGAGCGAACACTTCAGAGTAATCACATCAAGACAGATGTTCCTGCAATAAATCCATTTTCAATAGTAAATCTATCAAAGGGTGTATAAAACATACTCAGTTCGTTCAGTCACTACAGTACTGTATGCATGGTCAAGCACTACAAGTCTCTCTGAATTCCATTGCGAGGAGCCAAAAGTCTTCCTATACGGTAGTGTGGCACTAAAAGTCCCCTGATCAGTTAATTGTAAAAGATAACACAGTCAGTTACCTTAGCAAGTTGTTGGGTTGGTTATGCTCTGCACCACATACTGTATAGAAGAGACAGCGTGATGTGTGTGTGAATGTTAACATTGGCCTGAACACGATCAGACGTACCCAGTGACATCGTAGCCCACCGCAGGGTTGCGGCGTGGGTCTTTCTTGGCCCCCTGGGCGGGGGTGCTGGACTGGGTAGTAGTGCTGGTGTGACTCCTTGCCAGGGTCGCTGCCTTGGTGGCAGCGTTCACCCCCATCTGTAGAGTTGGGTTCCTATAGGTCTGTGAGCTGGTCCTGGCCCTCCCAGTGCCTACCCCCATGCCCGGGGCTGGGTAGGGGTACCCTCCGCCGTGCCTCCTCCCTCCACGGCGCCCCCCATCCGCCTTCTCACAGCAGGAGACACACAGCAGCCCCCCGCCCAGCATGGAGAGCAGGGCGGCGGCCAGCCCCACGTACAGACAGTCCCCCAGCTCGTACTTCAGGCTGCTGGGCAGGTTGGCTTGGTAGAAGGTCTGGACAACCTCGTGGGTGGTCCACGACACCGGGATCAGAGCCAGGAACCCCGCGGTGAGGAAGAGGCCTCCCCCAGTACCGGCCACTCGGCCTTTAGCCGCGGAGCCTTCCATGCAGATGGTACACTGCATACCCACGGTGGAGATGACGACGGCCAGGACGGAAAAGACCACGGAGACCACCATCAGGGCCCGGGAGGCCTGGAGGTCTGAGGGTAAGGCCAGCATGGAGTTGTAGGTCTCACACTGGAAGGCTCCAGTGCTCTGGTAGACACACTCCATCCAGAGGCCCTTCATATTGGCCACGGCAGTGACGATGTTGGGCCCGATGTGGGCAGATGTCCGCCAGTAGGGAAGCACTGTGGACACCAGGGTACCCAGCATGCCTAGCAGACCCATGAAGAAGCCCATCAGTTCTAGAGCAGCTGACGCCATGGTGGACTGATGATGATAATGATATACCCTCTTGCTGCTATTTCAGTTAACTCCCGCTCTCTGTCTTTTTAACTCATACACTCTCACTGGTCCTCCTTCCCCACACTAACACTACACTCTCTTCTACTACAAACACGATTGCTATAACGGTACTGTTGCCCGCTACAATCCTCTAAGCTCGCTGCTCTCTCTTTGACTGTAACTTGCCATAGAACCAGTTCCAATCCTGTGATAACTGCTTACTCACACCCAGCCTCTCTCTCTCTCTCTCTGACACACTGGTTAGCAAAGACTGACCTGCCGACTGACTGGTAACTTGATTGAATCCATGTTCCTCACCATAACACTCGGTAGCCACTTTTCAAACCCTCCAGATGGATTGTTACTCTAGCTTGCTACGACTGTGATAATAATTCTGGCCACTTTGTCAGGAAAGAACAACACAACACCTGACGAATGATGTTCTCTCTCAAGTCTCAATCCTGACTTTTGTCTTTTTTCCCCTCTCTTTCCTCCACTCTCTACTGCTCAGTATATTGCGCTTCTCTCTTTGTGTTTGTGAACCCACCATCACACTAACCTATCAGGTCCTTCACCTCTCCATGTACACAGACACTGGCATCCCCATTGGCACAGTGGGTTAAACATTCATTCAGCCATCAGTCATCTCTTTCCCAAAACAGACCTTTGGTACACGGTTCAGGCTACAACAAGGCCAGCTGATGGACAGGACAGGCTAAAGAGAGCAGCATCTCTCCTGTATCTTCGCCAAACACTTCTATGGAACTGAGGGTAAATGAGGGAAATACATATTAAGGAAGGGAGATCAAATTTAGCAATACTGAAAACTAAAACCCTAAAACAAATCCCATAGCTGTACTGTTACATTATTGATTGAAACAACATCACACACAGACACACACACACACGTACCGTCACAAAACCCCTGCGTCTGGCTGAGAGATGGTAATGTTATTCCTCAATGGAGACAGACAAGTGTGTGTTCATACTAGGCCTAAGTGTATATGAAACCTGACGCTCTGCTCCTAATCTGTATTCATCTGTGCTCACATGTCACCAACAGCATAATGGGATTAGCATGTAATCCAGCCACTATTTCAGTGGAGGGAGGGAGAGGTACAAGGTCCAAATGCACCAGAAACACTACATGATTATTAAGAGAAGTCTATATGGGCATACTGTACCAACCACAGAATTAGAATGAATGGGCCTTCTGGCTATTCTACCGGCAATGTTTGTATATGGAGATTGCATGGATGTCTGCTCGATTTTATACACCTGTCAGCATCGGGTGTGGCTGAAATAGCCAGAATCCACTAATTTGAAGGGGTGTCCACATACTTTTGTATATATAGTGCATGTAACACAGAGTGTGATTTTTACACTAGGTCAGTGTTAAAGGATTTACACTAGGTCTACCATTCAAAAGTCTGCAGACAGTCATTTCAAAGCAAAGCATTTACTATAAAACATTACAATAAGCAGGGTAGAAAAGGATTATAGCGCATGCTATCCATTCAACCATTCCAAAGCAGCTGTACTATTCAATAATTGTTTAACTGTGAAAGGTTTTGTCTCAATGTTTTTTACATCCAAGAGCAGTGGCCCAATCAAAACGCATCCCCTAAACCCTGTCCTATGCACTTGTGGAGATCTGAGAGGAATTGACAGGTGCGTCAACTGGTATAGCTTGACCTTGCCCCACTAGGTGGAATTTACACCATATTGTGTATACCAATCAAATTCTCTCAGATCTCCACAAGTGCATTGGGTTTAGGGGACGATTTTGGATTGCCTCAGTGAGGCTTCATTACAGCCGGCTGCCTTGAGTGGAATTTAAGGTAAAAAAAAATATTTAAAAATGTGTTGTAGTCTTCTACAGGTAAAATTAAGTGCTCTGGATATGATACAAAATATCCTGTAACAAACATAATGCATTTTGGACAACTAACATTTCTTTGGTATCACTTCATTTGAATAGTCTCCCAAGTAGATGGTTTGTAGATGTTCAATAACTGTCAACATTTCAACTAACCATCCATTAACCCTAACCGTTATCCTAACTCTAAATTTAACGCTTACCCTAACCTTAACACATATCTAGGGTTGCAAAGGGTCAGAAACTTTCCGGGAAATTTCCGTAATTGCCTGGGAATTTGTTTGTTTTTTGCTTAAATTCATCAAAAAACGTTGTTTATAACAGTGAGCCTTTTTTTGTGGGATACACATAAGTCTTGTAGCATATTTTGGTTAAACTATCCCCAATTCAATGGAATTGCAACCACCTGCATGCACAGTGCATTCTTCCATCACATGTGCAGTGCATTCTGAAGATCTTGCACACTAATGAGGTGCTATTGAGCCCACAATACTACACTGTCTGAGTCAAGGACTACATTTTTTATTTATTTTTTTACCTTTATTTAACTAGGCAAGTCAGTTAAGAACAAATTCTTAATTTCAATTTGCAACCTTCCGGTTACTAGTCCAACGCTCTAGGCTACCCTGCCGCCCCATGCTTTCTGGTAAGTTTTGATTACAATACTGGGTGGGGTGAATATATTTTATATCTGTACATGGAATTGAATTTGTTATTTCTTTACAATTTTTTTTATAATCTTTACAGTTAAATGCCACGGGCACATTTCACTGCAGCTAATGTAGAATGAAAAGCTGTGTACATCTGCAAATACTGTCCAAATCATATGTGAAGAATGCAACAAAGATGCAGAATCAAGTGGATAAAGTTCCCTCAGCGCTCACAAGCAACCTCTGACAAAAGTCCCTCTACTTCTATTCGAGGTGAAAATTATGAATCAGACACCTTGTTGATAGCAACAGCTCATGGTTCTCCTGGAATCAGAAGTTCTTTTGACTCAATGGTGGAACATAGAGAAATGCTGATGAATGTCTTGCTTGAGCTGTGTATGCAACTGGTTCACCTCTGATGCTCACAGGCAATGTGAATTGGAAGAGATTTCTGAATGTTCTTCACCCAGCATCCACCCCTCCAACCAGACATTCTTTATCTACTCATTTGCTGGATGCAGAGTTCAACAGAGTTCAAGTGAAGGTCAAGCAAATCATAGAGAAAGCAGACTGTATTGCAATCACCTCTGATGGGTGGTTGAATATTTGTGGGCATGGAATAATTAACTACATCATCTCCACCCCTCAACCAGTATTCTACAAGAGCACAGACACAAGGGACAACAGAAACACCTGTCTCTAAATTGCAGATGAGCTGAAGGCAGTCATCAATGACCTTGGCCCACAGAAGGTAGATGCACTGGTGACAGACAATGCTGCAAACATGAAGGCTGCTTGGTCTAAAGTGGAGGAGTCCTACCCTCACATCACACCCATTGGCTGTGCTGCTCATGCATTGAATCTGCTCCTCAAAGACATCATGGCACTGAAAACAATGGATACACTCTTATAGAGAGCCAAGGAAATGGTTAGGTATGTGAAGTGTCAGTTATAGCAGCAATCTACATTGAAGCTGCCCAGCAACACCCATTGGGGTGGTGTTGTCATTATGTTTGACAGACTCCTGGAGTGGAAGGAGTCTCTCCAAGAAATGGCCATATCACAGTATGCCGATATGGACAACACCATCAAGAGGACCCTCCTGGATGATGTATTTTGGGAGAGAGTGGTAAGCAGCCTGAAACTCCTGAAACCTATAGCAGTAGCCATTGCGCGGATTGAGGGAGACAATGCCATCCTGTCTGATGTTCAGACTCTGCTTGCAGATCCGTACTGCCCTGCCCACTTCACTGTTGCTCCAAGCAGAGGAAACTGCAGTTCTGAATACTTCAAAAAGCATGAAGACTTCTGCCTGAATCCCATACATGCCGCAGCGTACATGTTGGACCCCAAGTATGCTGGGAAGAGCATCCTGTCTGGTGTGGAGATCAACAAGGCCTATGGTGTCATCACTACCATGTCTCGCCACCTTGGCCTGGATTTATTTATTTATTACCTTTATTTAACTAGACAAGTCAGTTAAGAACAAATTCTTATTTTCAATGACAGCCTAGGAACAGTGGGTTAACTACAGATTTGTACCTTGTCAGTTCGGGGATTCGATCTTGCAACCTTTCGGTTACTAGTCCAACGCTCTAACCACTAGGCAAGGTTCTTGCCAGTCTGGCGAAGTACACTTCCAAGCAAGGGCTTTGGCATGGAGATGCAATATGGCAGTTGTGCGAAAATATCTCATCAGCCACCTGGTGAAAGGGACTTTGTGGATCTGAGGCTCTTTCCCGTTTCCTCCAAATTCCACCAACATCACCCGCTTCAGAGCGCAACTGGTCCCCCAATATAAGGGGTGAAAAATTTGTGGCAATCCTGGCAAATAGTTTAGTTTCTAGACTATCATTTTACATATGTATGTTGAAAAGGTTTTTGGGAGATGCAATGGATCATTCAATATTCCCTTTATTTTGTTGTTCAGTGAAATAATCCTATGTGAAAGAGTCAACTCATTTAATTAACGTTCAATTCGTAACTAAATTATTGTTTTTTTCTATTGGAAGGATTTTAAAATGTCCAATTATGTCTACTTATGATTAGGTAAAAATGTGTATGTTTGTCTCCATATGATATGGTAAATATATCCAATGCAAAAAACATCTACATTTAAATGGTGTTAATATTAATTTGCATATATTTCTGTTAATTCCCATATATTCCCGTTAATTCCCACGGAAAAAGTTTCCACCTCTGAGTATTCCCCAAAATGTGCAACCCTGCCCATATCCTAAACCTAAACTTAACCCTTACCGTAAATCTAAACCATAATGCTAGCAAGCAGTTGCATATCAACAGTTCCATTTGATTACACAAAGATGGTCAAACTAACCAAATAAATTGTGAATGTTTTTTTCAACATGGAAATATACAAAGGGTAAACAAAAGTTCTGCTCAGTTCATCTGCTTAGAAGAAAACTGCTCACATACAATATTACAATATTTAACAATATTCAATGGAACATGGGGTTTGTTCCAGTTTTTGAATTTCAAATACCCCGTCCCGACAGACTCGCCTCATGTGCATTAGGAGACACAGGCCCTTTAAAGAAAGTGCATTGGACATCTTTATACAAGACAGACTTCAGTAACATAACAAAACATTCACAACCAAATGACATCTGAAGATGAAAAGGATTGGGGTAAAAAGTAAGTGCATTGGACATCCTTATATAAGACAGCCTTCAGTAATAACATAAAAAAATCTGTCATGGTTCCACCTGTCACCAGAGGGCGGCAGAGACCGTCCTAGAGACATTAACGACTCAGGTGTGTCCTATTTACTCATGATTTCCCTGTTAAAAGAGGTGTGTTTCCTGTTGTCCTTTGCAGAAGCTTGAATTGTTTACCCTGAGTGAGTTTGAGACTTAGAGTTTGTTGTTTTCCAAGTGTACTGTCATCCCGCGTCTACCGGTTCTCAGTAAAGTATTATGTTTATCCTTAACCACTTATTCCTCATCTGGTCTCTTCTCTACACCTGGATCCAACCTTACCACATCACAGCAAGGGTCTGCCTCAACATGGACCCAGCAGAGATCACCCAGATCCAGAATGCTTTAACCCAACAGGGAGCACTGCTGGGGCGGCAGCAAGAACAACTCTCCCAAATATCAGAGACCCTCTGGGCACTTACCGATTCCCTCCAACCACGGCCCAACCCTAATCCAGGAGGAGCCAATGTCCAAGTCTCATCGCCCAGTGCTACAGATGTCGCCATAGTTCCTCCAGGGAACCTGCACCGGGAACCCAAGATCCCAGCCCACAAGCGTTATGACGGCCACCCAGGAGAATGCAAGGGGTTCCTCACTCAGTGCTCTCTGGTGTTCGAGCTACAGTCCTCCTCGTTCCACACCGATCTGGCCATGATCGCCTGCATCATCTCTCTACTTTCGGGCAAGGCCCTGGCGTGGGCAACGGCGGTGTGGGAACAGCAGCGATCATCCTGCAGCTCCATAATAGTTTTCACTGCCGATCTGCGACAAGTCTTCAACCACCCAGTCGCGGATGAGAAGCGGCAAGCCGACTGTTCAATCTCTGCCAAGGGGCCAGACCAGTGGCTGACTTCGCCATTGAGTTCCGCACTCTCGCCGCCGAGAGTGAGTGGAATACTGAGGCACTTGTCACCGCTTTCCACCAGGGTCTAACTCCATCAAGGATGAACTGGCCACTCAGGAACTGGGAGAGGACCTTGAGTCCCTGATAACGCTGGCCGCCAGGATTAACTGCATCCAAGAACATGTGAGGCAGCACCTTTTTGACACCACCCCCGTATCCCGGTTTCCGGAGCAACCCAAGCCCAGCATCTCCCGAGCCCAGCATTGAGGAGCCCATGCAACTATGACGCACACGTCTGAGCCCACAGGAAAATAACAGGCGCATGCGTGACGGCTGCTGCCTCTACTGCAGAGGTCTCGGCCATCTCTGTCTGAAATCACGTACCATCACCCTCTTCCTCTTTGAATTCTCTGACAGTCTTTGAGTGTCTGTCATGAGCTTTCTTCTGCTGTAGCTGGTGCTTTGCCACAGTGCTTGACAAGTCTGGTTTCAACAATGTCAGGCGGGTACGTTTCAGAAACAGTTCAGCTGGTGTACATTCCGTTACTGTGTGTGGGGTGTTACGGTAAGTAAACAGGAACCGGGGAAGCCTTTGGTGGATGGGCACAGACTGAACCTCGAGTCTAGTCCAGGCCTTCTTAAAGGTTTGCACGGCTCTCTCCGCTGCTCCGTTTGATGCCGGATGGTAAGGTGGTGACAGGATGTGCCTTACTCCGTTGTTCTTGAGAAACATTTCAAAATCGTTTGACGTGAACGGGGGGGCATTGTCCGATACGAGCTCCTTGACTAGTCCAAAGGATGCAAACAGGTGTCTGAGAAGATTGATGGTCTTCTCCGCTGTGGTCAGTTGAGTAGGGAACACTTTCCATCCACTTGGAATGGACATCGACGACAACAAGGAAATGTTGCTTGTCAATTTCGGCGTAATCCACATGGATGCGTTCCCAAGGTGTAGCAGCCCAGGACCATGGATGAAGAGGTGCAGCAGCAGGCTTGTTGCTAACAGCTTCACAAGGTGAGCAGTGGCCTACATGCTGTTGAATGTCCTGATCCAGTCCAGGCCACCACAGATAACTGCGAGCGAGTGCTTTCATTCGAGTGATCCCTGGATGTCCCTCATGCAGGTCAGATAGCAGTCTCCTCTGGAATTTGTGAGGGACCACCACCCTTGATCCCCACAGAATACACCCTTGATCAGTGGACAACTGGTCTTTCTTGTCGATGAATGGACGAAGGTTATCGTCATTTACGAAGGTTGGCCAACCGCCTAATATTAAGTCCAAGGCTTTGGAAAGCACTGGGTCTTTCCTTGTTTCCTCTGCTATGTCAGAAGCAGATATGGGCAGTTCATCAATGAGAGAGATCTGGAAGACTGCTCTATCATCTTCACTGTCGGAGTCACTATTGCATGGTAGTCTTGATAGTGCATCGTCATTTGCGTGATCACTGGATCGTCTGTACTCAATCTCGTAGTCGTAGGCTAACAATATCAGAGCCCAACGTTGCATTCGAAGTGCAGCAAGGGTTGGTATAGCTGATTTTGGTCCAAGGATGGCCAACAGAGGCTTGTGATCTGTCAGCAGTTGGAACTTCCTTCCGTAGAGGTATTTGTGAAACTTCTTCACTCCGAATATTATGCTCAGGGCTTCCTTCTCAATTTGAGCATAATTTTTCTCACTTGGTGACAGAGTCCGTGATGCAAATGCAATAGGGTGTTCTTCACCTGACGGTAGAACATGTGAGATGACGGCTCCTACTCCGTATAGAGATGCATCACACGCGAGTCTCAGCTTCATCTCTGTGTTATAGTGGGCAAGCCACTTGCTCTTTAGCAGACGCTGTTTGCAAGTCTTGAATGCTTCTTCGCATTGTGGGGACCAATTCCACTTTGTATCGGCCTGCAGCAGTTGGTGAAGCGGATGCAACAATGTGGACAAGTTTGCCACAAACTTTCCGTAATAGTTCAGGAGCCCCAAAAATGACCTCAGCTCTGAGATATTTGTGGGTGCTGGAGCGTTTACGATTGCTTCCACCTTGCTGTTGGTTGGGTTGCATCAATCTTGTATCCGAGATACTCCACTGAGTCCTGGAGGAACTCACACTTGCTGTGTTTCATTCTCACTCCGTATTTCTCCAGTCTTGACATCACTTTGTCCAGCACTACAAGGTGCTCTCCAATGGTTGGTGCTGACATGAGGATGTCGTCCATGAAGCACACAACATGGTCTATACCGTCCAAGATCTGATCCATTGTTTGTTGGAATATCGCTGGAGCTGTCGAGATTCCATAGGCCAAGCGATTGAATCTGAATAGCCCCTTGTGTGTATTGATGGTCAGATACTGTTCTGACTCCGGATCCAGCTTCAGTTGCTGATAAGCGAATGCCAGGTCCAGCTTACTGAAAACCTTCCCACCAGCTAGAGTGGCAAACAGATCTTCAGCGTTTGGTAGTGGATATTCCTCTGGTAGTATGCAGCGATTTACTGTCACCTTGTAGTCACCGCACATTCTGACGGTCTTGTCTTTCTTTGGGACTACAACAATCGGAGCGGCCCAGTCGCTCCTCGATACTTTTGTGATTATGTTATTCTTCTGTAGGCGTTCCAGTTCCTTCTCTACTGCTTCCTTAAGAGCATAGGGAACCGGACGTGGTTTGTGAAAGATAGGCTTGGTTCCTTCTTGCACTCTGACTTTTGCTGTGAAGTCTTGTATTTCACCGTAGCCATCTTTGAAGTTATTTGTGCGTCTCCAGCATGTTAGTGAGTGTAGCCTGACTCACTGGTTTGTCATTTCTGAGACTGAAGATTTCTCCCCAGTTCAACTTGATCTTTTGTAGCCAGTTTCTGCCTAACAAGGCTGATTTTTCTCCTTTAACAATGACAAGCGGTAGCGTCCACTCCTTCCCCTCATACCGGACTGGTACCTGGATCTGCCCTAACACAGGAATAGTGTCACCAGTGTATGAAGAAAGGCGGATGGATGCGGGCCTTAGAGGGCACTCTTTCAGTTTTTCTTTGTAGAGTCTCTCTGGAACCAGAGATACAGACGCTCCGGTGTCCAGCTGCATTTTTACTGGTTTTCCCGCTAACTCCATGTTGAGATAGATTCCATCTTTTAGTTGTTGAGCTGTGTACACTGTGAACAGTTCCACTACTGTTTCAGTTGTACCTTCCTCTTCTTGTGCTGCGTCTGACACTTTGTACGCTCTTGCTGTGCGTTTTGAGGCTTTACACACTCTCTGTAAATGTCCAACCTTTCCACAATTGTGCCACTTTTCATTATGGAATCGACATTCACTGTGCTGATGATTATCTCCCCCACATCTGTAGCAACTTGGCTTAGACCTTTGAGATGTGGGCTGCTTTGTTCTTGTGTAACCTTGAGGACGGGACTGAATAAAGTGTGACCTTTGAGCTTTTTCCACCACGTGCATCACTGACCTTGTGAACACCTTTCTGACGCTCTGCATGTCCCGATAGCTCAATAGTATCCCTGTGGGCAAGCTCGAGTCCAAGTGCTATATCACAGGCTTTCTTAAAGGTCAGGTCCTTCTCTGACAGGAGCCTTCTGTGATATGCTTCACCTGTGAGACCACATATAAACTTGTCTCGGAGAGCATCATCAAGAAATCGTGCAAACTCACATGTACTTGCCAGCCTTTTCAAAGCAAGGATGTAGTCAGCCACGGTTTCCCCTTGACTCTGGTGACGTTGGTAAAATCTGAAACGTTCTGCAATGAGAATTGGCTTAGGCTTGAAATACCTTGAAAGAGTTTCAGTCAGTTCTGCATAGTTCAACTCCACTGCTTTCATTGGTTCAATGAGACCTTTCAGCAATCCATACTCAGTTGGACCCAAAACACTGAGAAATACGTCTGCTTTCTTTCCATCTTTGATTTCATTTGCAGCCAGCCAACGCTCAAAACGCTCCAAATAGGAATCAAAATCCTCTTTTGTAGCCTCAAACTCTGGTACTCGACCAATCGTTGCCATTTTCACAGTTAATTGTTCAGTTTCCTTATATTCTTTAATTTTCTGAATATTCATCTTCTTCACTTCAGAAGTTTCTGCAATTACTTAATTCACTGCACTCATTTGTATTAATGTACACACCGCCAATATTTCTCCACTGAGATCGCCTAATTTCAATGGGTTCAATGAGACAGTTTCTTTTATTTAACCACCAGAGGGCAGTGTCGCTATTCTGGACTCCAATAGTCTTGCTACTTGGCAGCTCCTGAATACTGTACTAGCAGTGCTAGCAGTGGTTAGCCTTCTCTACTGGCGAAAGAAAATAAATATAACTGACGAATTACATAATTATTTTGAGTTTCATGACTCACGCAACATTCTTCCCTTCAAGCAATGTCCGTTTATGTAGTTTAATCACCTCGTCGCCACTGTAATATTTCTGTTGTGGAGAAATGACCAGGCAGGAGACGGGAGTACAGTTAGTTTTCCTTTAGTCAAAAACCCCTCGAGCTCTACAGTTCGCGGCATTCCAGTGCGCATGTGCATTTCCTATTAGGTGTAGTAACGTAACACTGCCGTAATGCATTACTGCTTAGTAACAGCACAGTAACTAATATAAACAGATGTAGATCCCAGATACTACACTGTTTATGACTTAAAACCTATCAACTCCCGAGATGAGGCTGGTGTGACCGAAGTGAAATGGATGGCTAGTTAGCGCGCGCTAATAGCGTTTCAAACTTCACTCTCTCTGAGCCTTGGGGTGGTTGTTTCCCTTGCTCTGCATGGTTAACTCTTCAATGTGGTGGCTGTTGTCGTTGTGTTGCTGGTTCGAGCCCAGGGAGGAGCGAGGAGAGGGACGGAAGCTATACTGTTACACTGGCAATACTAAAGTGCCTATAAGAACATCCAATAGTCAAAGGTTAATGAAATACAAATGGTATAGAGGGAAATAGTCCTATAATTCCGAGAATAACTACAACCTAAAACGTCTTACCTGGGAATATTGAAGACTCATGTTAAAAGGAACCACCAGCTTTCATATGTTCTCATGTTCTGAGCAATGAACTGAAACGTTAGCTTTCTTATATAGCACTTTTACGTTCTTCTCCAACACTTTGTTTTTGCATTATTTAAACCAAATTGAACATGTTTCATTATCTACTTGAGGCTAAATTGATTTTATTGATGTATTAAATTAAGTGTTAATTCAGTATTGTTGTAATTGTCATTATTACAAATACATTTGTTTTTTTTACAATATTTTTTTCTATTTAAAATCGGCCGATTAATCGGTATTGGCTTTTTTGGTCCCCCAATAGTCGGTATCGGCATTTTTGGTCCTCCAATAATCGGTATCGGCATTAAAATCATAAATCAGTCGACCTCTAGTCAGAACAATTTACTACCTTTAAAGGGACCAAGCCATCTCCCCACATTGCGTAATAACTCTACCCACAAGTATGTTTCTGGGCATGACAATTGACCTGTTAAGCTCAACTATTACAGTGCTGCCTGGAGACAATGCCACATTTTTTAGGAAGGTTACCCCAAACTAAGTGTTCAGTCTTGGGCGAAAGAGTCACAGCTTGAGTGAGCCTCACTGTCCCAATCTTGCCATCAACTTGCTGTCCCTTCTATCTTGTGAAACTTGTCATTGTCTGCAGGAACTGCTCACCCCCTGGTGAGCAAGGCCATCCATGTTGTTGACGAGCTTCCAGTATTCGTCAGTGCCCTTCATCTCATGCAATAGATGCTTAATGACATTCGATCCCAGTAATGAGATCACCACGCTGTCCAGGAACATCTAGGGTGGGCACTTTAACATCAATCCCATAGATTTGCATCTCCAAGTCATAGAAACACTTTGTTGAGGTCTCCCCCCCCCCCCACACCCACATTTCCCCCTTCACCTGTGGGTGAAGATCCGCCGTGGCGGAGATCTTTGTGGGCTATACTCGGCCTTGTCTCAGGATGGTAAGTTGGTGGTTGAAGATATCCCTCTAGTGGTGTGGGGGCTGTGCTTTGGCAAAGTGGGTGGGGTTATATCCTTCCTGTTTGGCCCTGTCCGGGGGTGTCCTCGGATGGAGCCACAGTGTCTCCTGACCCCTCCTGTCTCAGCCTCCAGTATTTATGCTGCAGTCTCTCTCTCGCTCTCTCTCTGAGGACCTGAGCCCTAGGACCATGCCTCAGGACTACCTGACATGATGACTCCTTGCTGTCCCCAGTCCACCTGGCCTTGCTGCTGTTCCAGTTTCAACTGTTCTGCCTTATTATTATTTGACCATGCTCGTCATTTATGAACATTTGAACATCTTGGCCATGTTCTGTTATAATCTCCACCCGGCACAGCCAGAAGAGGACTGGCCACCCCACATAGCCTGGTTCCTCTCTAGGTTTCTGCCTAGGTTTTGGCCTTTCTAGGGAGTTTTTCCTAGCCACCGTGCTTCTACACCTGCATTGCTTGCTGTTTGGGGTTTTAGGCTGGGTTTCTGTACAGCACTTTGAGATATCAGCTGATGTACGAAGGGCTATATAAATAAATTTGACTTGGAGTGTCAGTTTAACGGTTGCTGCTGTGGTGGGTGTCTCTCACCACCGGGATTGGCATTGTTTTGGACAATTTGACTTCCAATGATCTGGGGGAAAGCAGAGGCACAGGTTCTCATGTCTACAGTGCATCACAGTGGAGTGATCTGTTGAGCCACAAACCCTGCATTCCCTACGCCTGAAGGGTTGGGCGGGGAAAGATGGTGCCTTGACCTGTGTCTGTGAAACCATCACGTGTGGTATGCTCTTCTCTAAGGTATGTTCAAGCAGGTGAATGAGTCTCTCGATACTTGCACTCTGCCCATCTTGTTTGGAGAATAATGTGAGAGAAGTGTCATTGCACGCACCAGCATTGACCCCGCCTTCAAACTGAGTTATCTGGGGATGTACTGTTACTTGCTTTGAGGATACAGAGGTAGATTGACACATGGTGGCCTTTCTGCAGCGTTCATGTTAATTGATTCTCTCCTGTAATTCACTCTCAGTCCATTTCTCAGCAGACTTGTATTGGAATACTGCTGCCAGTTTGGGGTCAGGGCAGTATGTTACAAACATCCTGGCAACATCCGAGTTGGAGTTGTCAATCTTCTTACCTTGTCTCTTAAGACCCTTGTCAGCAACATCTACGGCTTTGTTCAATCGAACCCAATACTCCATAACAGCCTCTCCGGGTACAGGTTTAGTATTGTAAAAATCAGCCAAAGGCATGTATGAATAGGCCAATTAGCTGAAATTCTGTTTCAGAATGTCAAATACAATCTCTGGCTTTTCTGTAGGATCAACAGTTGTCTCATTGCATAAATGTATCTTTACCATGTCTCTTGCATTGCCAGATAATCGACTAATCATCCCTTCCTCCTCAAGTACATTCTCATCAACTCCTCCTTCCTCCTCAAGTGCATTCTCATCAACTCCTCCCATTCATGAATGGAGCATTTGTCTGTACCATCTCCTCTATATGTAGGAGGTTCCTTCATGTCTGATTGCATGATGAACTTAATTTTTACTGAGGTCTACATATCCTACTGACTCTGAATGATGATCACTTATCTTCTCTGTACTTACGGGTGGCTCATAAGTACTGGACCTGCCACTCTGTAGTTCTTCCCTAATGGAGCTCCCTATTTCCCGGGCTGGCTGAGTGACCAGCTCAGCTAGACCATCTGCAGGGGTGTTTGGATTAACACTAGATGAAGGGCTATCATCCCAATTTTTTGTGGAGCAAAACATGGGGGAACCTACTGCACCTACATGCTTTACAGGGGTTTGATCAGAGTATGAGAAAAACCTCCCCCTTCCAGCAGTGAATTTGGGTTCATCATCACCATTATAAAATGCCATGCCACTAAAGTTAGGTTAAAATGTCTGTTGATGAACACACTTCTATGTTAGTTAACCATAAACAGCGCTCTCAATACATCGTTTTCAGAAAAAGTCAGGAAAGAAAATATACTGCAGTTCCGCTTTTGCCACAAGGCGGCAATTGTACCTCAATGATGTAAACAGAGTCTTAAGAGCAGCAGCGCCGCGGTGATTGAGTTGATGTCGATCAACGATGAATCCGGGTCTAGAAGGCACCAATGTAACCGGTGCTGTACTGCACCGCTGTAACTCTGGGTTGTATGTGGTTGATTGAGACTATAGACGGAGACTATAGACGGGGACTTTGGAGATCAGGGAGTTTTAACAAAGCAGAATTCACTCTGCATCCTGCATCCAAAAGAAAAAACATTTGTAGAGCACATATGTTCCGCGAATCGTCGCCTCTTTCTACAACACATGCACAATAGGAGGGACTGGGATCATTCGAGGAGCTAGCCATCATTCACACATTCAATAGCCTGCCGATAGCTTAGCTAGCTATTAACCACATGTTGAATTCAGAATGTTGATATCATCGTAAAAAGTACAATTACATCTTAACAATACCATCCACTTATGAGTAACCTCTAAATAGACAACATTATTCATGAACAAAACACTATGACTTTGTGCTTAAAATAATCAAACTTTTCTGAAGACAGAAAAAGCAGGCCAACCTCTCAAAGTGCATTAAAATGATTTGAGCACGAGCAAGCAGGGCAACACGTAAGTACACACTCCCCTTCTCCCAAGATGCAGGCATGCATAATAACAAATCAACACGACATATGAACCTAGTGAAAACGCACAAAGTACTTTAACTGTTACACAAGATTCCTGTCGGTGGGGGAAATATTTGGCACGTTGTCTGGATGTAGATGGACATTTACGTGGAACCCTGAAATAAACGTACGTTTTTCTATTTGGTACAACTTACCTAGCTAAACAAATCCTCAGAAGCAGCCAAGTCATTGGAGTTGTTTGCTTAATCTCCTATATTTAGCTACCATTACGGAGATGCTTGGTCCCAGTTTCCCTATCTCATCCTCTCGCTGAATGGCCTGAAGCCATAAGGCTCTTCTTTTTGGATCTATCTTGTGATAAGGGTTTTTAGAACTCTTACTGGTGCAATATGTGACACAGCATCTTTTCGGCATAATTTTTGGCCGAAACGGTCAAGAAAAGTGATCAAAGTTAGCGACGTGATAATTCGCTGCACAGAAAATGCTTTGTTTTACCCCAAAAAGGGGCACAGACCTGACGACGCATTTTGTTTATATTTTTGGGACGTATTACCGGTCGTCTGTCTACCCCAAGCTATGAATTACTTAAATGTTGTCCGTATCTTGTAGTTTGAATATGATTTTGCCCCATAGAAAATGTATTTGGGACATGGAAAGTTTATGTTTTTTTTTTAAATAAATGTGAGCATTTTGTTTATATTTTTTGGACGTATTACTGGCTTACCTCAACTAACCTGTACCCCCGCGCACTGACTCGGTACCGGTACCCCCTGTATATATCCTCGTTATTGTTATGTTACTTTTTATCATTTTTTACTATAGTTGATTTGGTCAATATTTTTTTAACTCTTCTTGAACTACACTGCTGGTTGCTAAATTGTAATTACTTTGCCACCATTGGCCTATTTATTGCCTTACCTCCTTACTTCATTTCCACACACACTGCATACAGATTTTTCTATTGTGTTATTGACTACGTCTGTTTATCCCATGTGTAACTCTGTTGCACTGCTTTGCTTTATCTTGGCCAGGTCGCAGTTGTAAATGAGAACTTGTTCTGAACTAGCCTTCCTGGTTAAATAAAGGTGAAATAACATTTTTTTAAAGGGCTTTTAAGAAAGCATTTCATGGTAAGGTCAACACTTGTTGTATTCGGGGGCATGTGACAAAGTTTGATTTGATTTGTCTGTGTCGTGGGTGGATCTTCGAAGCATGTTGCCAATCAAGGGTGTTATCTCTGGGGTGGTGCTAGAAGTAAATGCAAAGGATATAAGTGAAGAATTGGATCAAGTGGTTAGGACAGAACGACTGAACCGCATGGTAGACATATTGTTTTTTGATGAATAGTCTCTCCCTTCTCAAGTGTATTTGGGTTAAATGAGATCCCCTGTGAGAGCCTTCATGCCCAAACCCATGTATTGTGACACATTTGACACCAAATAATTTACATGTAGAAGGGAGGAGTATTTTATGCAAGGTGAGCCTAAATGCTGCAATTGTGGTGGTGAACATGCACCCAAATTCTTGAAATGTCCTGTTAGGATGAAGGAGACAGAGGTGGCAAGAATAAGGTCTGTCCAGAGTGTTTCCTATACGGAGGCGTTGAGAAGAGTGGAAGAAGAAAGGTGTGAAGCTGAAGAAGTAAATGGTAGTAGGAGTAGAGATTATGTTCCTTGTCAACACAGGGATCCTGACATGTTGCATGTTAGAAGGTGGACTTTTTGTTACTTTGGTTATCAACTGCACAGCACAAACGTAGATTAAGTCACAGACAATAGGCATTGTGAGTGTGGCTGATCAATAACTTTTCTTCAGAGGAATTGCAAGGAATCCTCTCGATGAATGCTTCTTCCTCACAGGCACATGAGTCTGTAGGGATGTGATTTGAATGTGACTGAAGGAGTGGGATGGTTGTTCAGATGTATTTTTGTATTATACCCCCCCCCCCCCCCCCCCCCCCCCCCCCCCCGCGCGCAATGGAATAGTGGGTGGCGGCAATACACCAATAGTTGTCGTCTGCCACAAAGCTTTAAAGAAAAAGTAACGTGGTTTTAGAACCAGCTAGCTCCGGTGTCCACCTGATGGGGCTGTTTATTAATCCTGACATTGTTTGCTCATGCCTTATGCATTTCAATCAAAGTTTTGAGTGTGGCAGTGCTTTAGTGTTATTGTACTTTTGGTTTATTCTAGTTTCAGTGAAATGCATATGTAGCCTAAATGATTTAACTGAACACGTGAATATTTAACATATTGTAGAAGTATCATGGCGCCTCGTAGGACAGTTGCTTATTTGCACTAAAGGTTTTGGTCTATCTGCATTTAGTGTGCAGCTGTATCCATTTCCTGCACTTGTGTTTATGTGTAAATGAATGGATGTTATTTTGAATACTTAGCTAACTGAAATTAGATATCGTACACAGGCCGTTAGATTAGCTGACTTTGGTCTGCTCTACTTCTTCAACCTTTCATTGTTTTGCAGAAGGCCTACTTTTCAAGGCTGCAGTTTGAGGGGCCCTAACGCAACTATCAACCCTTAGAGAACCAGTTGGTAAGTCTTTCAACTTCATTGATAACATTATTTAACAGAAATGTCTTAGAGGCCACGCACGCCTCCAACTCAATCATCAAGTTTGCGGACGACACAACAGTGGTAGGCTTGATTGCCAACAACGACGAGACGGCCTATAGGGAGGAGGTGAGGGCCCTCGGGAATGTGGTGTCAGGAAAATAACCTCACACTCAACGTCAACAAAACTAAGGAGATGATTGTGGACTTCAGGAAACAGCAGAGGGAACACCCCCCTATCCACATCGATGGAACAGTAGTGGAGAGGGTAGTAAGTTTTAAGTTCCTCGGCGTACACATCACAGACAAACTGAATTGGTCCACCCACACAGACAGCATCGTGAAGAAGGCACAGCAGCGCCTCTTCAACCTCAGGAGGCTGAAGAAATTCGGCTTGTCACCAAAAGCACTCACAAACTTCTACAGATGCACAATTGAGAGCATCCTGTCGGGCTGTATCACCGCCTGGTATGGCAACTGCTCCGACCACAACCCGTAAGGCTCTCCAGAGGGTAGTGAGGTCTGCACAACGCATCACCGGGGGCAAACTACCTGCCCTCCAGGACACCTACACCACCCGATGTCACAGGAAGGCCATAAAGATCATCAAGGACAACAACCACCCGAGCCACTGCCTGTTCACCCCGCTATCATCCAGAAGGCGAGGTCAGTACAGGTGCATCAAAGCTGGGACCGAGAGACTGAAAAACAGCTTCTATCTCAAGGCCATCAGACTGTTAAACAGCCACCACTAACATTGAGTGGCTGCTGCCAACACACTGACTCAACTCCAGCCACTTTAATAATGGGAATTGATGGGAAATGTAAAATATATCACTAGCCACTTTAAACAATGCTACCTAATATGTTTACATACCCTACATTATTCATCTCATATGTATACGTATATACTGTACTCTATATAATCTACTGCATCTTTATGTAATACATGTATCACTAGCCACTTTAACTATGCCACTTTGTTTACATACTCATCTCACATGTATATACTATACTCAATACCATCTACTGTATCTTGCCTATGCCGCTCTGTACCATCACTCATTCATATATCTTTATGTACATATTCTTTATCCCCTTACACTTGTGTCTATAAGGTAGTAGTTTTGGAATTGTTAGCTAGATTACTTGTTGGTTATTACTGCATTGTCGGAACTAGAAGCACAAGCATTTCGCTACACTCGCATTAACATCTGCATGTGACAAATAAAATTTGATTTAGAATACGTTTGAGATTTCCCCTGTTTTAGTTAGATGGTTCCTCCTTCTGGCCCATTAATAAAGGCACAATCCTTAACTGTAACAATGCTCTGATGGGTGTCAAAAGATGACACATTGCCCTCATGAAAATATCTATTCTATTAGCTTATCTGATATGTTATTGACATTCAACAATAATTGCAGGTATAAGCCTACATAATAGCTTAAACATTCAAAATGGAAGGACATGGAACAGAGGTGAGTTGAAATTCACAGATTGGGTTTGATGAGCTGAGGATTTCCATAATTTGTAGGATACATTCAGGATTTTTCATGTAGAATGGTTACTTGCCCTGAAAGTAGCCCATATGCAAGTAGAAACTAAATCAATATAGTGGTTCAGATTTTTTTTTAAATACAGGTAAAAAGAAACACTGACACGTTGCTGTACTAAGACAAATATTTAGGAATGGTGACATCAAGATATAGTTCTATCAGTCGATTAGATCAATCATAATAATGTTTGGGCTATTGCCATAAGTACTAAAGATATTTCCCCCTTAGACTGATGTTGAAATGAGAACTACAATGAGTTCAGTGCAGTATTGTGACAATGGGTGACTTTTCAAAGTAAATATTTTTGGAGGGTTTCTTGTATTTTCGGATCGTTTGTTCATAGATTAACATCCTAATATTTTACATAACACTTTTTATTTAACGAGGCAAGTCAGTTAAGAACAAATTCTTATTTACAATGGCGGCCTACCCCGGCCAAACCCTCCCCCAACCGAGATGACCCCGGGCCAATTGTGCGCCGCCAATATATATATATACAGTGCCTTGCGAAAGTATTTTGGCCCCCTTGAACTTTGCGACCTTTTGCCACATTTCAGGCTTCAAACATAAAGATATAAAACTGTATTTTTTTGTGAAGAATCAACAACAAGTGGGACACAATCATGAAGTGGAACGACATTTATTGGATATTTCAAACTTTTTTAACAAATCAAAAACTGAAAAATTGGGCGTGCAAAATTATTCAGCCCCCTTAAGTTAATACTTTGTAGCGCCACCTTTTGCTGCGATTACAGCTGTAATTCGCTTGGGGTATGTCTCTATCAGTTTTGCACATCGAGAGACTGAATTTTTTTCCCATTCCTCCTTGCAAAACAGCTCGAGCTCAGTGAGGTTGGATGGAGAGCATTTGTGAACAGCAGTTTTTAGTTCTTTCCACAGATTCTCGATTGGATTCAGGTCTGGACTTTGATTTGGCCATTCTAACACCTGGATATGTTTATTTTTGAACCATTCCATTGTAGATTTTGCTTTATGCTTTTTGGATCATTGTCTTGTTGGAAGACAAATCTCCGTCCCAGTCTCAGGTCTTTTGCAGACTCCATCAGGTTTTCTTCCAGAATGGTCCTGTATTTGGCTCCATCCATCTTCCCATCAATTTTAACCATCTTCCCTGTCCCTGATGAAGAAAAGCAGGCCCAAACCATGATGCTGCCAATGGTGTGTTCAGGGTGATGAGCTGTGTTGCTTTTACGCCAAACATAATGTTTTGCATTGTTGCCAAAAAGTTCAATTTTGGTTTCATCTGACCAGAGCACCTTCTTCCACATGTTTGGTGTGTCTCCCAGGTGGCTTGTGGCAAACTTTAAACAACACTTTTTATGGATATCTTTAAGAAATGGCTTTCTTCTTGCCACTCTTCCATAAAGGCCAGATTTGTGCAATATACGACTGATTGTTGTCCTATGGACAGAGTCTCCCACCTCAGCTGTAGATCTCTGCAGTTCATCCAGAGTGATCATGGGCCTCTTGGCTGCATCTCTGATCAGTCTTCTCCTTGTATGAGCTGAAAGTTTAGAGGGACGGCCAGGTCTTGGTAGATTTGCAGTGGTCTGACCTGCCTGGTGTGTTCCTTGTTCTTCATGATGCTCTCTGCGCTTTTAACGGACCTCTGAGACTATCACAGTGCAGGTGCATTTATACAGAGACTTGATTACACACAGGTGGATTGTATTTATCATCATTAGTCATTTAGGTCAACATTGGATCATTCAGAGATCCTCACTGAACTTCTGGAGAGAGTTTGCTGCACTGAAAGTAAAGGGGCTGAATAATTTTGCACGCCCAATTTTTCAGTTTTTGATTTGTTAAAAAAAGTTTGAAATATCCAATAAATGTCGTTCCACTTCATGATTGTGTCCCACTTGTTGTTGATTCTTCACAAAAAAATACAGTTTTATATCTTTATGTTTGAAGCCTGAAATGTGGCAAAAGGTCGCAAAGTTCAAGGGGGCCGAATACTTTCACAAGGCACTGTATATATACAGTACCAGTCCAAAGTTAGGGGACACCTACTCATTCAAGGGTTTTTCTTTACTTTTTACTATTTTATACATTGTAGAATAGTGAAGACATCAAAACTATGAAATAACACATAAGGAATCATGTTGTAACCCAAAAAAAATTTCAATAAAATCTAAATATATTTTATATGAGATTCTTCAAAGTAGCCACACTTTGCCTTGATGACAGCTTTGCACACTCTTGGCATTCTCTTAGCCAGCTTCATGAGGAATGCTTTTCCAACAATCTTGAAGGAGTTCCCACATATGCTGAACACTTGTTGGCTGCTTTTCCTTCACTCTACGGTCCAACTCATCCCAAACCATCTCGATTGGTTTGAGGTCGGGTGATTGTGGAGGCCAGCTCATCTGATGCAGCACTCCATCACTATCCTTGGTCAAATAGCCCTTACACAGCCTGGAGGTGTGTTGGGCCATTGTCCTGTTGAAAATGATAGTCCTGCTAAGCGCTAATTTGAAATAAGTCACCAACAGTGTCACCAGCAAAGCACCCCCATACCATCACACCTCCTCCTCCGTGATTCATGATGGGAATCACACATTCTGAGATCATCCATTCACCTAGTCTGCGTCTCACAAAGACACGGCAGTTGGTACCAAAAATGTGGACTCAGACTAAAGGACAGATTTCCACCGGTCTAATGTCCATTGCTCGTGTTTCTTGGCCCAAGCAAGTGTCTTCTTATTAGTGTCCTTTAGTAGTGGTTTATTTGCAGCAATTCGACCATGAAGGCCTGATTCACGCAGTCTCCTCTGGACAGTTGATGTTGAGATGTGTCTGTTCTTTGAATTCTGTGAAGCATTTATTTGGACCGCAATCTTAAGTGCAGTTAACTCAAATTAAATTTATCCTCTGCAGCAGAGTTAACTCTGGGTCTTCCTTTCCTGTGACGGTTCTCATGAGAGCCAGTTTCATCATAGCGCTTGATGGTTCTTGCGACTGCACTTAAATAAAGTTTCAAAGTTCTTGCAATTTTCCATATTGACTGACGTTCATGTCTTAAAGTAATGATGAACTGTCATTTCTCTTTGCTTATTTGAGCTGTTCTTGCCATAATATGGACTTGGTCTTTTACCAAATAGGGCTGAATTCTGTATAACACCCCTACCTTGTCACAACACAACTGATTAGCTCAAAGGCATTAAGAAATTCCACAAATGTACTTTTAACAAGGCACACCTGTTAATTGAAATGCATTCCAGGTGACTACCTGATAAAGCTAGTTGAGAGAATGGCAAGCGTGTGCAAAGCTGTCAGAGGCGAAAGGTGGATATTTTGATTGAACACTTGTTTACTACATAATTCCACATGTGTTATTTAATAGGCTTGTTGTCTTCACTGTTATTCCTCAATGATAACGTAATGTGGAAAATGTCTAGGGGTCCCAATGCTTTCGGAATGCACTGTATATATATGCCGTTTGGTAGATGCCTTGACTTAGTCATGAGTGCATCCATTTTAAATATGGGTGTTTCAATGTGCAGGTATTGTCTATATTTCCATTTGTAGATAAAAACCAAAATGTTTACTGTTGTTTCAAAGTACAGGAATGTCTACTTATCTAATGCTATGCAACCATTACATTACTGCTACAGGTGGGGGGGGGGGGGGGGGATACTAAAATATGTTGTTTTCCCAGAAGCAGCACTATGACAGCCAATGTTGTACATGCTTCCTGGATAAGTGGCACAAAAAAAATTCATAGCCCATCAAAGCCTTGTGAGAAAAGTTCAGAGACCAAGACAAGTTAAAATCAGGGAGGTCCTACCGTTGGAAGTGATGTGAGTCACCTTAACATCCATTTAGACAAGGAAGCCATATCACTTATGAACTGTACCCGTGACAGATCGACTATACTGCTGAAGGTGCAAGAAACATTTCAGTAAAGACAGTGCCTTCTCCGCAACCCGGAGACATCGACTGTCCTTACTATATTCCTGAGGCTTTTGGACACAAAAGGACTGGTAATGTCTAATTGAATGATGTACACCAATTGCTTGTAACATAGTAGTGCATGGTTTAATTCAAATGTACTTATAGGGATGCACAATGTTTTTCAGATACTGCAGGTCTTCAGGATGCTCTTCAGCCCAGAAACATCAGTTAAGTGATACGAGAGAACCTGACAAGCACACCCTTGCCGCAGCGGTTGCTGAAATCTACAAGAAACCAGCATGATGACTGTCTAGGTCAGGCCTGTGCAAAGACCGTGTCCGGGGGCCACTCAAATCACATGAAGAATTTGCAATTGTAAAGTTTTGAAAAACGTATTTGTTATTCAAATTAAAGCCCAATGAATACCTGCCTTTGTGTAATATTTTAACTCCCACCACTTGTGGGACATTTATTTTGAAGGCACGTATAAATAACTGCACGAGGACAGACCGTGATTGACAGGCTGACACACATGTCACAGTTACAAATAGTAGCTAGGGCCTCCCTAGTGGCGCAGTGGTCTAAGGTACTGCATCGCAGTGCTAGCTGTGCCACTAGAGATTCTGGGTTCGAGTCCAGGCTCTGTCGCAGCCAGCTGTGATCAGGAGACCAAACGGGTGGTGCACAATTGGCCTAGCGTCGTCTGGGTTAGGGGAGGGTTTGACCGGCAGGGATGTCTTGTGCACTAGCGACTCCTGTGGTGGGTCGGTCATCAGGTATACGGAATTTCCTCCAAAACATTGGTGGCTTCCTGGTTAAGTGGGCATTGTAAGGAAGCAGTGCGGCTTGGTTGGGTTTCAGAGGACGCACGGCTGTCGACCTTTTGATTCTCTCGAGTCAGTACGGGAGTTGCAGCGATGAGACAAGACTGTAAATACCAATTGGATACCATGAAAATGTGATAATATTTGGTACACATTGGTGCGGCTGGCTTCTGGGTTGGATGCGCACTGTGTTAAGAAGCAGTGAGGCTTGGTTGGGTTTCGGAGGATGCATGGCTCTCGACCTTCGCCTCTCCCGAGTCCGTACGAGAGTTGTAGCGATGAGACAAGACAGTAACTAACAATTGGATACCACGAAATTGGGGAGAAAGAGGGAGTAAAAATAAAATGTTAAATCTATTTTAGGTCAGTTAGGATCACCACTCTATTTTAAGAATGTGAAATGTCAGGATAATAGTAGAGGGAATTATTTATTTCAGCTTTTATCTCTTTCATCACATTCCCAGTGGGTCAGATGTTTACATACACTCAATTAGTATTTGGCAGCATTGCCTTTAAATTGTTTAATTGGGTCAAACGCTGTTGGTAACCTTCCACAAGCTTCCCACAATAAGTTGGCTCATTCCTCCTGACAGAGCTGGTGTAACTGAGTCAGGTTTGTAGGCCTCCCTGCTCGCACTCGCTTTTTAAGTTCTGCCCACACATTTTCTATAGGATTGAGGTCAGGGCTTTGTTATGGCCACTCCAATACCTTGACTTTGTTGTCCTTATGACATTTTGCCACAAGTATCTTTGGGGTCATTGTCCATTTGGAAGACCCATTTGCGACCGAGCTTCATCTTCCTGACTGATGTCTTGAGATGTTGCTTCAATATATCCACATCATTTTCCTACCTCATGATGCCATCTATTTTGTGAAGTGCACCAGTCGCTCCTGCAGCAAAGCACCCCCACAACATGATGCTGCCACCCCCATGCTTCACGGTTGGGATGGTGTTCTTAGGCTTGCAAGCCTCGCCTTTCTCCTCCAAACATAACGACGGTCATTATGACCAAAAGTTACTTGTTTCATCAGAGGACATTCTCCAAAAAGTACGATCTTGGTCCCCATTTGCAGTTGCAAACCATAGTCTGTCTTTTTTTATGGCGGTTTTGGAGCAGTGGCTTCTGTCTTGCTGAGCGGCCTTTCAGGTTATGTCGATATAGGATTTGTTTTACTGTGGATATAGATACTTTTCTACCCGTTTCCTCCAGCATCTTCACAAGGTCCTTTGCTATTCTGGGATTGATTTGCACTTTTCGCACCCAAGTACGTTAATCTCTGGAGACAGAACGCGTCTCCTTCCTGAGCGGTATGACGGCTGCGTTGTCCCATGGTGTTTATACTTGCTTACTATTGTTTGTACAGATGAATGTGGTACCTTCAGGTGTTTGGAAATTGCTCCCAACGATGAACTAGACTTGTGGAGGTCTACAATTTATTTTGAGGTCTTGATTTCTTTTGATTTTCCCATGGTGTCAAGCAGGCACTGAGTTTGAAGTTAGTCCTTGAACTCCATCCACAGGTACACCTCCAATGGACTCAAATGGTGTCAATTAGCCTGTCAGAGGCTTCTAAAGCCATGACATCATTTTCTGGAATTTTTCAAGCACAGTCAACTTAGTGTATGTAAACTTCTGACCCACTGGAATTGTGATATAGTGAATTATAAGGGAAATAGTCTGTCTGTAAACAATTGTTGGAAAAATTACTTGTGCCATGCACAAAGTAGATGTCTTAACAGACTTGCCAAAACTATAGTTTGTTAACAAGAAATGTGTGGAGTGGTTGAAAAACATGTTTGTATGCATGTAAACATCAACTGTGTTTATATATATATAGTAGCTCGCTAGAAATGGCAAAAAAAAATGTGTTCTTCAAATAAAAGTAGACAATGATTGTAGGGTGTTCCAGCAAGAGTGGACATCGACATTTCTTTATTGAAGTATCAGGGAAAGCTGTGTGCAAAGAGAGCATCGCTGCCTTGAAAGGCTACAACTTGTCCGGACACTTCCAGATGAAGCTTACAGAGAAATATAGGAATAGGTCTTCTGAGCAGATGGCAAGTGCATCGAAATAGTTTCTTTTTCAGTTGTAAAAGCAGCAAGGACTTGACAAAACTGCATTCAGCAAACAGAATTGCAAGAACTAACTATGTACAGTCCCACAAAATTGCTAAACAAAGCAAGACATTCGCTGAGGGCGAATTCATTAAATACTTTGCCCCGACAAGAAAGAGCTGTTTGTCAATGTTTCCCTGTCAAGACGAAAAGTGACACGGCGTGTTGAGGACATCTCAGAGAATATGGAACAACAGTTGAAAAACAAGTTAAAGACTTAAAGGACTCCTTGGCCCTGGAAGAGAGCAGTGAAGCACGTGACAGTTGTTTGTCACGGTCCCCCGTGGAAATGACCGGACTAAGGTGGTGAGCTTACATTTTTCTTTATTATAAATGTCATCAACAAAAACTAACAGGCCACTAACAAAGTCATCTACCCACAACTGAGGTGGAAGAACAGGCTGCCTAAGTATGATTCCCAATCAGAGACAATGATAGACAGCTGTCCCTGATTGAGAACCATACCCGGCCAAAACATAGAAACACAGAACATAGAGTTTCCCACCCGAGTCACACCCTGACCAACCAAACATAGAGAATAAAAAGATCTCTATGTTCAGGGTGTGACATTGTTGATATTCTTACGAGGCATAACCCCAGACTTTGAAATTACAGAGGAGCTTGCTTCAGTGCAGTCAATGAAGAGCACAACCACAGGGAAATATTTATTGGGGGAGGTCAATAAATGTGTGGCAAAGCTAGGACAGATTTTTGAAAAGTTATCCAGTGTGACCACTGATGGGTGCCCACACTTGACAGGAAAAAACGTTGGCCTTTTGAAGAGGATACAAGATCAAGTAGCTGAGCTGAACCCAGATCAGAAAATGATTTTCCTGCATTGCATTATTCATCAGGAGGTGTTCTGTAAATGTGTTCTGAAAATGAGCCAAGTTGTGGATACAGTCACTAAAGTGGTAAACTTCACAGACAGTTTGTCTCACTGTTGAAAGAGACAGAGTCGGGTTATGCAGATCTCCCCTACCACACAAACGTGAGATGGCTGAGTTTGGGGAAGGTGCTTAAAAAGGCGTGGGACCCGAAGTAAGAGATTGCTGAGTTTTTGCAAATGAAAGGAAAATACTGTATGTGGATTTCCCTCAGCTGCAAGATAAAGAATGTTGGCTGATTTTGCCGACTGAGGGAAAATTACTCCTCCAGACCTGCCAAGTAGAAGCCAACAATCTCACCAACCTTCCGACACTACTGGTCTGTTCCCTATCAGATGACCAGCGGGAGAAGTATACATCGCTGCTGTGTGCTTTGAACGGTGAGTTTTCTCGTAGTTTTGAGGATTTCAAAGTGTGGAAAATGGCTTTCTGTTGGTTGCCTCTCCTTTCACCTTCAATGTGGATAACAATCATACTGACTTGCTACTTGAGCTGATCGATCTTCAGTCTGATGCAGTGATTGGATAACTATTCAAAACAATGTCACTGACAAGGTTCTATGCATCTCTAGATGAACAAAACTTTCCAAAGATTAGGAGTCATGCTCAGAAGATGTTTGTACTGTTTGGGTCAACCTATGTATGTGAACAGACATTTTCAGTGATGAAATATGACAAGTCAAGGCACAGATCATCTCTTACTGACTCTCACCTCTCAGCAATCCTGCGCATAGCGACGTCAGAAACTATACCTGACTTCACTGCTCTAGTCAATGCCCATCAGAGACTTCACTCCTCACACTGATTGAGTAGTTGAAATGTAATGTTGAGCTCTCTCTCTTTCTTGTGTTGTTGTGCATACCCGTTAACAAGAGTTCTGTCCGTGGTGCTGAATGCACAGTGTACTTTTCCCTCCGTGTAGTTCATTGCATGTTTAATAATGAAAATACCTACCAAAAGGAGAACATGGACGTGGTTTATTTCTGTGCATGTTAAAAAAGTAAAATAAGCAGCATATCTGGATGTGATTTACAGTAGATATATCTGTCAACACAGTCATACACATGATGTATAATCCTGTAATATGATTCTGGCCCGTGATGGCAAAAATATATTCTAATGTGGCCATCCATGGAAAATAATTTCCCAGGCCTGGTCTAGGTAAACAGGGAGTGAATTGGCATGTTTTGTGATAATATGCCATGTTTCATTTGATTACAAGGTGAATGTTTTTCTTTGTTTCATCACGTTTCCCATGTTTCACTCCTCCCTCTGCATCTCCTTTCTCCTCAACCTGCAGGACGGAAGGGGCCACAAAAGATCTGTGTTCAATGGACTGTCTGGTGGTGTTTTAAAAGGTATTGTGCAGGCCTGTGTGATTTCTGTGATTCCACAGGGTCCGTCTACATGTTCAGTATGTGTACACTTTCATGTCCAGTGAAATGCCATCCACTTAGTCCTTCTTTCCTTTTCCACATCTTGTCGGAGCCTGACCTAGCATCTCAACGAGATCGAGAGACCAGGTCAACCTTACCTACTCACCACCAGAACAACGAAGCAGACGATCAACCTTCTTCATCTGCATGGACAAGAAACTCATCCAATGCCAGGCACACCTCTCTGGCAACGTTTGATGAACTCTTTAAGGCCCACTTTGTGTTCAGCGCACAATACTGGGGTGCAAAAGAGCAAGAAGGTAAGTAAAAAATATGGGGATGAGGTAGTCGGGTGTGCTATTTACAGATTGGCTGTGCAGTGATCGGTAAGCTGCTCTGACAGCTGATGCTTAAAGAGATGGAGATAAGAGACTCCAGCTTCAGAATTTTTTTGCTATTCGTTCCAGTCATTGGCAGCAGAGAACTGGAAGGAAAGGCGGCCAAAGTAAGTGTTGGCTTTGGAGATGACCAGTACAATATACCTGCTGGAGCGCGTGTTACATGTGGGTGTAGCTATGGTGACCAGTGAGCTGAGATATGGCGGGGCTTTACCTAGCAAAGACTTATAGATGACCTGGAGCCAGTGGGTTTGGCGACGGATATATAGTGAGGGCCAGCCAACGAGAGCATAGAGGTCCCAGTGGTGGGTATTATATGCGGCTTTGGTGACAAAACAGATGGCACTGTGATAGACTACATCCAGTTTGCTGATTAGAGTGTTGGGGGCTATTTTGTAAATGACATCGCCAAAGTCAAGGATCTGTAGATGTAACAGTTTGTAACAGTTTCCATCTCTGTACAAAGGCACGGTCTTCAACATATGGAATAATAATAATATACTTTAATAATAATAGACTTAAACTATGAACACTAAACAAAGAACAAACACGCACAAAATCATGTGGGAACCAGAGGGTTAAATAGACAATAAATGCTAACGTAATGGGAACCAGGTGTGTACAATCAAGACAAAACAAATGGAAAAGAAACGTTGATCGGTGGCAGCTAGAAAGCCGGTGACGACGACTGACGAACGCCACCCGAACAAGGAGAGGCACCAACTTCGGCGGAAGTCGTGACAACATTCTCATTATTCATATTTATTTTATTGGCCCATCCAAAAGTAAAATATATATTTTTTTTTTTTACAGATATTTATTACATATACAGTGGCTTCTGAAAGTATTCACACCCCTTGACGTTTTCCACATTTTGTTGTGCTACAGCCGGAATGAAAAATGTATACAATTTAGATTTTAGTTTTTTGACATTTTTACAAATGAATAAAAAAGGAAAAGCCTTGAGTCAATAAGTATTCAACCCCTTTGTGATGACAACCCTAAATAAGTTCAGGAGTAAAAATGTGCTTAGCAAGTCACATAATAAGTTGCATGGACTCATTCTGTGTGCAATAATAGCATTTAACATAATGTTGGAATGACTGCCTCATCTCTGTACCCCACACATACAATTATCAGTCGAACAGTCGAACAGTGAATTTCAAACACAGATTCAACCACAAAGACCAGGGAGGTTTTCTAATGGCTCACAAAGAAGGGCACCAATTGGTAGATGGGTAAAAATAGAAAAATGAGACTGAATATCCCTTTGAGCATGGTGAAGTTATTTATTACACTTTGGATGGTGTATCAATACACCCAGTCACTATGAAGATACGGGCGTCCTTCCTAACTCAGTTGCCGGAGAGGAATGATAAGGATCAGGTAATTCACCAGAAGGCCAATAGTAACTTTAAACATTTCTGTTTTTACGTTGTCATTATGGGGTATTATGGGGTATTGTGTGTAGATTGATGAGCAATTTTTTTAAATCCATTTTAAAATAAGGCTATAACATAGCAAAATGTGGAAAAAGTCAAGGGGTCTGAATACTTTCCAAATGCACTGTACATAGGCAGGTATAAAGTGACTAGGTGATAAACAGTAACTGCAGTGTATGTTATGCGTCAAAAGAGTTTGAGCAAAAGGGGTCAATGCAGATAGTCCGGTTACATATTGGTTAAGTATTTAACTGACTATTTAGCAGAGTTATAGTTTGGGGGTAGAAGCTGTTCAGGGTCCTGTTGGTTCCAGACTTGGTACATCGGTGCTGCTTGCCGTACGGTAGCAAAGAGAACAGTCCGACTTGGATGGCTCAAACCATTTACTGTAATGGTTTGAAATGCAATTCATGAATGAAGTCGCCAGAGGGTGCTTTAGTCTATCTAACAGTATGAGACAGGAGGACTGAATATTCACAACGCAGTATACAGTACTTCGATCTTTAGAGTGAGCTTTGCGCAAAGATTGCTCCAATTGTTTCTCATGTTAGTGTGACCCTAGTAGAGGGTCACTTGGTGTCCAGTATGTGTGTAACCACAGTGTGTCCCTGCCACTGGCCCTCCTGACCACGCCTCACCCCTCTGGCCTCATTATGGGAAGTGCTGGGGTGTCAGGTCAGCCCTCACCCCCTCTCTTCACACCTCCAACGGCACACACTAGTATGGCCCAGTGCCCCCTCTCCCTCTCCCCCTCTCCTCTCTAGCACCTAGCACCTTGTTAGAGCCAGTCTCACCCTGAGAGGAAACACACTGCCTCTCCCAAAACTGAGACCTGTTCCCACACCACCACCTATAGACTACTACATTCCTTACACCACCTGTACACATAGGCATGATGACACACACAGTCCCAGAAACACACTCTGGACTACTGACCCTGCTCTGACCTATAACACACAAGAATGAAATTACAGAGGTAACATTGATAGTACAGGTATTAAAACAACTTAGCTGTTCACTGACTGTCCAGAAGCATTTCGGAAACCATCATTCCATTTTGAAGATGACATCTTGGCAACCTATAGAAATATTATACAAATACAACTCCTCAGAAACATGTTTGAAAATCAACAGAGACCAACAACCGGAAGGATAAGGGTGTAATTCCAAAACGAATCCTATATAAAAAAATACATTTGGATATCCCTGGGAATGAAATTAAATGTTTTTTTACAGCCACATCCCTCTTTCCCTCTCACTGCCCAGTGATGACATGAGAATCCAAGTAGCTGAATGTTAGGGGTATAAGAGTGTGGGCTATGTCGTTTTGTATGTGTTGACTTTCATTGTTTCTCTACCAAATGAATACGGGTCAATACAGGGTCAGTGCAGTGGCTAAAAGTGTGTAGCTGAGCTTGTTCAGGCATGTGTGTGAGTGCCTGCAGGTCACAGTGAGAGTGTGTAGACTAGGTGCTGATGTGGGAACTCTGGGACATTGTAGTGTGTTTCTCCTGCATGAGACTGGCTCTAACAAGGTGCTAGGAGAAAGGGGGGGGGGGCTCTGGACCCTGGAGTGTGCTTGTGGTGGTGTGAGGGGAGGGAGTGAAGGCTGACCTGACACCCCAACACCTCCCCAAATGAGGCCAGAGGTGTTAGGTGTGGTCAGGAGGGCTAGAGGCAAAGTCACTCTGTGGTTACACACATACAATACAGTACATTGTGGACACACAGTGACCGTCAATGGGGTATCATTACTTTTCATCATAGTGATATCTCTGTAATATTATAGTGTAATGTAATGCAGTGTGCTGTTGAACTACTTTAATGGACTGTAAACATTTATTAACTTTTGGGTAAATGCTCATTTTGGTCTCTTTGTTTTTATTTATTTGAATACATTTATTTTATTTTAATTACATGTTTATGTAACCTTTATTTAACTAGGCAAGTCAGTTAAGAACAAATTCTTATTTTACAATGACGGCCAATGACCCCAGCCAAACCTTCCCCTAACCCAGTGCGCTTCCCTATGGAACTCCTGATCATGGCCGGTTGTGATACATTTATACTCCTACTGTAAGCCTACATCGACTGTCTCTGAATATAACAGACTGTGGACCTAATGTGTCACTCAACACTGTATCTACTGTAAAACTTGCATAGTTAAATGTTTAATTTCAGCATTCACTTCCAGCATTTGAATACATTTCTTCATTCCTGCACCATTACGTTATCATTAACTCACTGTGTCACAGTGACTGTGCATTTTCGGCAGTTCTTCCTTTCACCACTATAGGGTGATCGTCCAATTTCTTGGGGGGGTGCTAAAGCTAACATATGGAATTATTTTAAGAAGGTCATAACACCATTTAGCTATTTGATTTAGAATTGTTGCACCCCTTTAGGTATAACTTTTGTTAGGTATAATAATGTTAGCCCATAGAAACGCATTGAATAACACACGCATAAATGGCAAAAAAAAGACAGGCAAAAAATAAATCACGAATAAGGTTTTGAAGTGTCTGTCCTATATCTAGGATATATAAAAAAGCTCAAATATATATATATTTTTTGGGGATACATATTTAACCCCTTATTTTTGTTAGAATCATCTACCTCCATGCATCCATTCATTTGTATGGGTTAGTTTCAGATGAGTCCCATGACACTTGTTTTCTGGATGTCTCATGGTCTGACAAACAATGCTGTAGCTCGCCCAACTTCCCCCCCGAAGGCCCACATAGGCAGATGGCGGCTAATTGAGACGCAGCCCAAGCGAAATGATATCTCTAGCTTAAACTGGGGATTTGATTTGATTGTGTCACTTAGACTGACGGACTCTTAAGGATTTTAAGGGAGTTATCGACAGGGAGGAAAAACCTGTGACAGGAATCCCAGGCGTGTTTAGTGCCCATCGCTTGACCTGCATGTTGGATGGAAGAAAGAAAGCAAGAAAGTTATGTAAAGCTGGGGTATATGAGGTACGCAGTAAGAGCTTTTGTCCCCAAGATTTCAAGGATTTGGCCACGTTTCAAGTGTGTACAGACGGATGGAGTATACAGAAGATCGGAGTGAAGAATGGCCGTGTTGCATTTGTGGTGGGGATCATGACCCAGAGTTCATGGAGCACCCTGTAAGGGTGAAGGAGGTTAAGGTGGCAAAAGTTACGGCGGTCTATCGGATCTCCTATGAGGAGGCCATCAAAATATTTGCGAGAGCGAGTGAAGTTGAAGAAATTGTAGTGGTATCACCAATGCCCAAGGTGAATAGGCCTATTTGTCAACCAAGAGAACCAGACATGCAGTATGTAAAGAAAGTGTATTTTGTTGCGTTCTTTGCCACTGTGATAAACTGTACAGCTCAAGTGGTGTGGAGTGGTGTAGAGTGGTGGGGTCATTTCCGGTCACAACTTGCAGACTTGTTAACGTGTTGCTGTGCGTTTTGTTGCCAACCTTACTTTGCTACCTGACAACTTTACGGTTTTTACTTTTTAATTACCGTTTATATTTTTAGTTTTTCCCTCACTCAACTTTTTTTCATTCAACTTTTTCACATGGTTCGTCAGGACCTCCAACAGCCGAAGCTAAGTAGTAACATTAACATGATGCCTTCTATTGCAGTCGCTGTACTCATAATATACAGGAGAACGATCGCCTTATGGCGAGGATACCTGTGCTGCAAGCCCAGCTTCAGACGCAATCGTTAGGCAAGGGTAATTTCAGTGTAGGAAAGGATGAAACAGCGTCTGTGCCACCAGTAAGTACAGATAGTAGTATAAATCCCCTCACACAGTCCCCGCAGCCGGACAACTTTCTCATGGCTTCTGGAGGGAAATGCTGAAGGAATGCTCAACCTGTGTCGCTCATTCAGCCGACAGAAACTTTCAACCGGTTCTCCCCATTAAGTAACGAGTCAGAGTCCAAGCCTTCTCTGGTCTCTACTCCTCCCGTTATGAGGTCATGAGACGCCAAAGCCTCCCACCATTAGCTCTCACAAATTGAAAAGCCTAGTCATTGGCGACTCCATTAACCGCAGTATTAGACTTAAAATGAATCATCCAGTGATCATACACTGTTTACCAGGGGGCAGGGCTACCGACGTTAAGGCTAATCTGAAGATGGTGCTTGCTGAGGCTAAAACTGGCGAGTATAGGGATATTATTTTCCACGTCGGCACCAACGATGTTAGGATGAAACAGTCAGAGGTCACCAAGTGCAACATAGCTTCAGTGTGTAAATCAGCTAGAAAGATGTGTCGGCATCGAGTAATTGTCTCTGGCCCCCTCCCAGTTAGGGGGAGTGATGAGCTCTACAGCAGAGTCTCACAACTCAATCGCAGGTTGAAAACTGTTTTCTGCCCCACCCAAAAGATAGAATTTGTAGATAATTGGCCCTCTTTCTGGGACTCACCCACAAACAGGACCAAGCCTGGCCTGCTGAGGAGTGATGGACTCCATCCTAGCTGGAGGGGTGCTCTCATCTTATTTATGAACATAGACATGGCTCTAACTCCCCTAGCTCCACAATGAAATAGGGTGCAGGCCAGGCAGCAGGCTGTTAGCCACCCTGCCAACTTAGTGGAGTCTGCAACTAGCATAGTCATTGTAGGCAGCTCAGCTATCCCCATTGAGACCGTGTCTGTGCCTCGACCTAGGTTGGGCAAAACTAAACATGGCGGTGTTCGCCTTAGCAATCTCACTGGAGTAAAGACCTCCTCCATTCCTGCCATTACTGAAAGAGATTGTGATACCTCACATCTCAAAATAGGGCTACTTAATGTTAGATCCCTCACTTCCAAGGCAGTCATAGTCAATGAACTAATCACTGATCATAATCTTGGTGTGATTGGCCTGACTGAAACATGGATAAATCCTGATGAATTTACCGTGTTAAATGAGGCCTCACCTCCTGGTTACACTAGTGACCATTTCCCCCGCGCATCCCGCAATGGTGAAGGTGTTGCTAACATTTATGATAGCAAATTTCAATCAATAAAACATTTTTTTAATGTTTTTTATACTACTATCTGTACTTACTGGTGGTACAGACGCTGTTTCATCCTTTCCTACACTTAAATTACCCTTTGTCTTTTGAGCTTCTAGTCATGAAATCTCCTCAGCCTACTCAATCACTTTTTATAGCTACTGTTGACAGGCCTCCTGGGCCATATACAGCGTTCCTCACTGAGTTCCCCGAATTCCTATCGGACCTTGTAGTCATAGCAGATAATATTCCAATTTTTGGTGATTTTAATATTCACATGGAAAAGTCCACAGACCCATTCCAAAAGGCTTTCGGAGCCATCATCGACTCAGTGGGTTTTGTCCAACATGTCTTTGGACCTACTCACTGTCAGTCATACTCTGGTCCTAGTTTTGTCCCATGGAATAAATGTTGTGGATCTTAATGTTTTTCCTCATAATCCTGGACTATCGGACCACCATTTTATTACGTTTGCAATCGCAACAAATAATCTGCTCAGACCCCTATCAAGGAGCATCAAAAGTCGTGCTATAAATTCTCAGACAACCCAAAGATCCCTTGATGCCCTTCCAGACTCCCTCTGCCTACCCAAGGACGTCAGAGAACAAAAATCAGTTAACCACCTAACTGAGGTACTCAATTTAACCTTGCGCAATACCCTTGATGCAGTTGCACCCCTAAAAACAAAAAAACATTTGTCATAAGAAACTTGCTCCCTTGTATACAGAAAATACCCGAGCTCTGAAGCAAGCTTCCAGAAAATTGGAACGGAAATGGCGCCACACCAAACTGGAAGTCTTCCGACTAGCTTGGAAAGACAGTACCGTGCAGTATCGAAGAGCCCTCACTGCTGCTTGATCATCCAATTTTTCCAACTTAATTGAGGAAAATAAGAACAATAAGACATTTATTTTTGATACTGTCGCAAAGCTAACTAAAAAGCAGCATTCCCCAAGAGAGGATGGCTTTCACTTCAGCAGTAATAAATTCATGAACTTCTTTGAGGAAAAGATCATGATCATTAGAAAGCAAATTACTGACTCCTCTTTAAATCTGCCTATTTCTCCAAAGCTCAGTTGTCCTAAGTCTGTACAACTCTGCCAGGACATAGGATCAAGAGAGACACTCAAGTGTTTTAGGTCTATATCTCTTGACACAATGATGAAAATAATCATGGCCTCTAAACCTTCAAGCTGCATACTGGACCCTATTCCAACTAAACTACTGAAAGAGATGCTTCCTGTGCTTGGCCCTCCTATGTTGAACATAATAAACGGCTCTCTATCAGCCGGATGTGTACCATTGCTTGCTGTTTGGGGTTTTAGGCTGCGTTTCTGTACACCACTTTCAGATATCAGCTGATGTACGAAGGGCTATATAAATACATTTGATTTGATTTGAATGACAACAAGCTCAGTCTGATGATGCTGTGACACACCACCCCAGACAATGACGGACCCTCCACCTCCAAATCGATCCCACTCCAGAGTACAGGCCTCGGTGTAACGCTAATTCCTTCGACTATACACGCGAATCTGCCCATTACCCCTGGTGAGACCAAATCACGACTCGTCAGTGAAGAGCACTTTTTGACAATCCTGTCTGGTCCAGCGACAGTGGGTTTGTGCCCATAGGCGACGTTGTTGCCGGTGATATCTGGTGAGGACCTGCCTTACAACAGGCCTACAAGCCCTCAGTCCAGCCTCTCTCAGCCTATTACGGACAGTCTGAGCACTGATGGAGGGGTTGTGCGTTCCTGCTGTAACTCGGGCAGTTGTTGTTGCCATCCTGTACCTGTCCTGCAGGTGTGATGTTTGGATGTACCGATCCTGTGCAGGTGTTTTTACACATGGTCTGCCACTGCGAGGACGATCAGCTGTCCGTCCTGTCTACCTGTAGCAGTGTGTTAGGCGTCTCACAGTCCGGACATTGCAATTTATTGCCCCGGCCATATCTGCAGTTCTCATGCCTCCTTGCAGCATGCCTAAGGCACGTTCATGCAGATGAGCAGGGACACTGGGCATTTTTCGTATGTTTTTCAGAGTCAGTAGAAAGGCCTCTTTTATAGTGTCCTACGTTTTCATAACTGTGACCTTAATTGCCTACCGTCTGTAAGCTGTTAGTGTCTTAACAGGTGCATGTTCATTTATTGTTTATGGTTCATTGAACAAGGATGGGAAACAGTGTTAAAACCCTTTACAATGAAGATCTGTGATGTTATTTGCATTTTTACTAATTATCTTTGAAAGACAGGGTCCTGAAAAAGGGACGTTTCTTTTTTTGCTGAGTATTTATCCAATTTTTTTGCTCAAAACCAACAGAAAACAACTCCCATTTCACAAATTGATCAGCCTAAATGATTCGCTACTTAAATGCGTAGTTTTCTCCAATTTAAACCTGGTCTTTATTGTCTGTCTATTGTACAAGAGAAAACAGCCACTCTTGTTTTATATAGCCTTTTTTGATCATCTTTTTCTTATTTTTAAAACCGTATATATGCTGAACAAAAATATAAACGTAAAATGCAACCGTGTCAAAGATTTTACTGAGTTACAGTTCATAGAAGGAAATCAATCAATTGAAATAAATAAATGATGGCCTAATCTATGGATTTCACATGACTGGCCCACCCACTTGGGAACCAGGCCCACCCACTGGGGAACCAGGCCCAGCCAATCAGAATAATTCTTCCCCACAAAAGGGCTTTATTACAGACAGAAATTCTCCTCAGTTTCATCAGCTGTCCGGGTGGCTTGTCTCAGATGTGTAGGTCCTGGGCTGGTGTGGTGACATGTGGTCTGTGGTTGTGAGGCTGGTTGGACGTACTGCCAAATTCTCTAAAATAATTTTGGAAGTGGTTTATGGTAAAGAAATGAACACTAAATTATTTGGCAACAGCTCGGATATTGGATATTGGATATTGGATATTCCTGCAGTCAGCTTGGATATTCCTGCAGTCAGCATGCCAATTACATGCTCCCTCATCTTGAGACGTCTGTGGCACTGTGTTGCGTGACAAAACTGCACATTTTTGAGTTGCCTGTTATTGTCCCCAGCACAAGGTGCACCTATGTAATGAGCATGCTGTTTAATCATCTTCTGGATATGCCACACCTGTCAGGTGGATGGATTATCTTTGCAAAGGAGAAATGCTCACTAACAGGGATGTAAACAAATTTGTGCACAACATTTGAGAGAAATAAGCTTATTTCAGCTCATGAAACATGGGACCAACACTTTACATGTTGCGTTTATATTTTTGTTCAGTGTATATAGCTGTCTAAAACTCAAGAAGTTTTGAAAAACAGAGGTAAAATGTTGATCTTTGTACCTTTCTAACTCCCATCCTCTTGGGATGAGCCCAACCAAAACAGAACTCATCTCCAATATGGCAAAACCTGCAGTCAAAACAAAATGTGTGCTTGGGCTATACACTGGCTAAACACAAAACACAAAACTTTTTGGACTGCCCACCCTTGAAAAACAATCTGCAACCAAGTTGTCCTTAATGCAGACATGTCTGATTTGAAGGGGAAACTCCTGCAATATGAGACTCCAGCTAAGGAGTCAGCTATTGTGGTCTTTTGCATGAAAACAAGAGGATTAGGATCGGTATAGACCACAAGATGGGTAGAGACCAACACATAATAAAACACTATCTGAGGAAGCTCAAAAGCTGAAAATAATGGCTCTCTGCTATTTTTCTTAGACATAGCGCACGCTGGGAACACTAGGGTACTTTTCCGATAACCCATTAGGTTCCCCCACTCTGGGTTCGCTACAAACAACAGGATTTGGCATAACCTTCCCGACAGTCAAATCATTGCCCAAAAGGAATGAGACCACATTCACAAGTAGGATAGGCCTCACTCCTATGACAACAGAACCATAAACAAGATCAGACTCAAGTTCCACATTAAACAAAGGATCTTCCATCTCCACACCTTGAACTAACACGCTGTAACCAGTTGCTGAAGTGTCAGACAAAGGCAAAACCCCCTCCAAAATGAAGCACTGGAATGCCCCAATGTCTCGCAGTATCTTCACAGGCTGCTTAACAGCGTCAACACTCTGCAGAGCAACCTGGTCTCAGAGCATTTCGTATTATTCTGTACGTAAATCTGATTTAGTATAATATGTTACGTTTTGTATGGTATGTATTAATTTGTGGCTCTCCATCATCCATCTTGTATGATATGTTAAGAATTACAATTCATACAAAATATTACGAATTTGCAAACATACTATATGTTACGTATTTTCATAATATATGAAATGTTACAAATTTCAATTGGTTGTAGCTAACGTTAGCTAGCTGGCTAACGTTAACTAGGTTAGGGGTTACGATTAAGGTTAGGGTTAAGTTTAGGAGTTAGATTAAAGGGTTAAGGTTAAAGTCAGGGGAAGAGGAAGGGTACCTAACATGCTAAGTAGTCACAAAGTAGCTGGCGGCTCTGGACTGGGAACCGTCGCTGGAGGCTCCGGACCTTGAATCGTCTCTGGAGGCTCCAGACCATGGATCGGCTCTGGAGGCTCCGGACCTTGAATTGTCTCTGGAGGCTCCGGGCCATGGATCATCACTGGAGGCTCCGGGCCATGGATCATCACTGGAGGCTCCGGGCCATGGATCATCACTGGAGGCTATGGGCCCTGGATCATCACTGGAGGTCTGGAGCATAGAGCTGGCACAACGTGTCCTGGACAAATGACCACCTTTGCACGGCAAGTGCGGGAAGCTGGCACAGGATGCACTGGGCTGTGAAGGCGCACTAGAGACACAGTGCGTAGAGCCAGCACAGGATGTACTGGACCCTGGAGGCATACTGGAGACCAGGAGTGCTGAGCCGGCATAACCCATCCTGGACAGATACCCACTTTAGCACGACAAGTGCGAGGAGCTGGCACAGAACGCACCGGGCTGTGAAGGCGCACTGGAGACGCGGTGCGTAGAACCAGAAAACATGGCACCTGAACAGTGACCAACTCCACAGGGTGAGTACAGAGTCGTAGCACGTCCGGTGAACAGGTCAGGATTCCATAGCCGCAGGCAGAACAGTTGAAACTGGAGCAGCAGCACGGCCAGGTGGACTGGGGACAGCAAGGAGTCATCATGCCAGGTAGTCCTGAGGCCTGGTTCAGGTCCTCCGAGAGAGAGAAAGAAAGAGAGAGAGAATTAGAGAGAGCATACTTAAATTCATACAGGACACCGGATAAGATAGGAGAAGTACTCCAGATATAACAAACTGACACTAGCCCCCTGACACATAAACTACTGCAGCATAAATACTGGAGGCTGAGACAGGAGGGGTCAGGAGACACTGTGGCATATATCCTCCCACATCCAGGATGTCCGCTCCTCCTGGGCACGCTGCTTGGTCCGTTGTTGGTGTGATCTTCTGTCACGTTCGTTGTTTGAAGGATTGTACCAAGGTGCAGCGTATTTATTAATGTGAACCAGCAAACTAAAACAAATAAAAAATAACAAAACGAAACGTCCAGCTATGTAGGGCTCAAAAGCAACAATACAAAATCAAGATTCCACAAACAACAGGTGGGAAAAGGCTGCCTAAATATGATCCCCAATCAGAGACAATGATAAACAGCTGCCTCTGATTGGGAACCATACCAGGCCAACATAGATATTTACAAACTAGAGTACCCACCCTAGTCACACCCTGACCTAACCAAAATAGAGAATAAAAAGTATCTCTAAGGTCAGGATGTGACAGGTTCCAACCGCTGTGTCTTTGTGAGATGCAGAGTAGGTGAACGGATGATCTCCACATGTGTGATTCCCACCGTGAAGCATGGAGGAGGAGGTGTGATTGTGTGGGGGTGCTTTGCTGGTGACACTGCCAGTGATTTATTTAGAATTTAAGGCACACTTAACCAGCATGGCTACACAAGCATTCTGCAGCGATACATCATCCCTTCGGGTTTGCGCTTAGTCCCACTATCATTTGATTTTCAACAGGACAATGACCTAAAACACACCTCCAGGCTGTGTAAGGGCTATTTGACCAAGAAGGAGAGTGATGGAGTGCTGCATCAGATGAGCTGGCCTCCACTATCACCTGAGCTCAACCCAATTGAGAGGGTTTGGGATGAGTTGGATTGGAGAGTGAAGGAAAAGCAGCCAACAAGTGCTCAGGCTATGTGGGAACTCCTTCAATACTGTTGGAAAAGCATTCCAGGTGAAGCTGGTTGAGAGAATGCCAAGAGTGTGCAAAGCTGTCATCAAGGCAAAGGGTGGCTACTTTGAAGAACTTAACACTTTTTTGTTTACTACATGATTCCATATGTGTTATTTCATTGTTTTGATGTTTTCACTATTATTCTACAATGTAGAAAATAGTACAAATAAAGAAAAACCCTTGAATGAGTATATGTGTCCAAACTTTTGTCTGGTACTGTACATAATATGCGCCCACATGCATATGGACGCCACACACACACCTTCACACTCACCACATACGCTGCTGCTGCTACTGCTCCACATACACTGCTGCTACAGCTCAGTCTATTACCTATCCTGTTGGTTGCCTTGTCACTTTACCCCTATGTAAACTCTGTACAAAACAGGACTGTCTCTTTCCCCCCCCCCCTTTCCCCCCCAATATCGTGGTATCCAATTTGAAGTTACAGTCTTGTCTCATCGCTGCAACTCCCTTACGGACTCGGGAGGCGAAGGTCGAGATCTTCGCATCTTCCGAAACACAACCCAACCAAGCTGCACTGCTTCTTGACACAATTCCCACTTAACCTGGAAGCCAGCCGCACCAATGTGTCTGAGGAAACACTGTACACCTGGCTACCTTGTCAGCGTGCTCTGCGCCACAGGAGTCGCTAGTGCGCGATGGGACAAGGAAAACCTTCCCCTAACCCGGACGACGCTGGGCAAATTGTGCGCCACCTCATGGGTCTCCCGGTCGCAGCCGGCTGTGACATAGCCTAGACTCGAATCCAGAATCTCTAGTGGCACAGCCAGCACTGCTAGCACAGCTAGCACAGGATGCTAGGAGAGAGAGGAGGGGAGGGGAGGGGGGCACTGGGCCCTGGAGAGGGGGGAATTGGGCCCTGGAGTGTGCCTGTGGCGCTGTAACTGGAGGGAAGCGAGGGCTGACCTGACACCCCAACATCTCCCGTAATGAGGCCAGAGGGGTGAGGCGTGGTCAGGAGGGCTAGAGGCAGGGACACACTGTGGTTACACACATACACCAGGTTTCAGGTCAATTCAGACAAATCAGGAGATTGAAAATTGACAGTTATTTTCAGTGTGGACTTTTCAAAACATGAATTGAATTTTATTTCATATGGTCTTTTTAAATCATTTATTGAGTTTCAATCGAATTTCAATTCATGCCCTGAATTGAATGAATTCAAATAGAATTGACCTGGGCTGTACATGTAAAGTAATTACTTACAATCTGCTCATGTAACTAACTACCATATTAGACCGCTCCATAAAAGCAGATCAGTGTTGGTGAGCACACTTTCCACATTACTCTCACTATATCTGAAGCCATAGAGCTCAAACTACCCACTGTCTCTCCATGCCAAGCCAACCCAGACACCAAGACATCCCTGAACTCATTCTAGCCAAGGCTACAGGCCTACAAGGCCAACTTCACAGCAACCTGACGTGTTTTTATTTAGCATGACCGCCCCAAAGTCCCCAAAAGGGACTGAGAGGATTATGTAAGTATCCTAAGCTTTTTTTTAGCTCAAAATGTTATCACCACCACCACAATTATTTTAAGTTTTGCCTAGATAAGGGTCATATTGACCTTGTGAAAGGAACATATGTACATAAGACAAAAGAGCAGTTGGTCGCCAATTACTGGCATTCCACACCATGGGGGAGAGAGAGGCTTTTGGGGAGGAGAAGGTAGGGGGTTCTCTGTGCCTCTACTATCTATCAGCAAATGTGAAAACAGTGGGACACACACACACACACACACACAGATGAGCAAAGTAAACAAGCTGTGCCATTCCTTGTTGTTGTTGTAAGGGCTCTATTTTAGAGATCAGATATCCGGACAGCTTTTGTCTAAATGCTAGTACTATTTGTTGAAGTCAGGTGACTTGACCATAGCCTGTTCTGGTGATGACCTTCCAGCCTTCTAGAACACGTTATAATCTTCTTAGAATAGAAAGAGACAATAAATGATCTGGAATACTTCCGGATGACTGTTGGTTTTGTTGGACAGCTCTCTATTCCATATCAGTCGGCCATAGTCTGTCTTTTCTGGTCAAGACCTTAGTCATCCTCTGAGCATCGTCATAGAATAGAATAGAAAGATCAAATAAATGATCCAGAATACTTTTGTGTGGCCCTTTGGAGCCTGTTGGATGAGTCTTTTTCTTTGCTCTTGTATTCATCTGCTGACTGTTGTCAGTGAGAAAAGACAATCCCTTTCCTTGTAATGGATATTACTAATCATATCTTGTCACAACGTATTTGTAAACCATGGGCAAATGTGTTACCATGATAAGCATGCAATTATTATTTTCTGAAATGTCTATTGAAGTTTAATTTAGTTTCTCCCCTAGATGTTAGGTTCTTGCTATCCGGGTTCCTTGGGATGTCCCATTGAAGTTGAAATGTAAAATGGTTAAGGTAAGGGTTTAGGTTAGGAAATAGTTATGATTATGGTTAGGATTAGGGTAAGGGTTTAGGGTACGGAGGTCCCAATGTGAAAAAAAACATGGGTTTCATTCATGTTTAAATCCTAGATTTTGGACAGAATTAGCCTTTCATTTCTCAAGCATTGCCTGAAGTGCAATCATGTCACTGTTTTCTGGGTTTTTAACGTGAATTCGTATGTAATCATTGTAATGTAATTAACGCAATCAGTTCAACGATGTTGGTGCATGCTGCAAGTTGAATAGATAGTGTCCTCCTGATAATTATCGACTGGTTACGCTGATAGCGAGTTCGAGTGTTCTGAGTAATGGTATAAGTCCGCATGTCCCTACCCATTTGTTCCGTTTGCGCCAGTTTGCTGTCTCGGCGGGAGCTGCTGGGCTCCAGGTTTTCTTTTCCAGAGGAAACCGTAACGCGGCTATTAGAACCATTAGGACCATTAGAACACGGTGGTGAGGATTCTCACACCTGGATAGGCTATGACACGTGCGCTCTGGATAACACTATTGGCTTTGAATAGGGCTAGTGACTACTTTCACATTTACAGGGAAAATGTATGATAACGACAAAGCCCTAATATATAATATATATATATATATATACACCTTAGCCAAATCTTCACAATTCCTGACATTTAATCCTAATACATATTCCCTGTTTTAGGTCAGTTAGGATCACCACGTTATTTTTAGAAAGTGAAATGTCAGAATAATAGGAGAGAGAATTATTTATTTCAGCTTTCATTTCTTTCATCACATTCCCAGTGGGTCAGAAGTTTACATACACTCAATTAGTATTTGGTAGCATTTCCTATACATTGTTTCACTTGGGTCAAATGTTTCGGGTAGCCTTCCACAAGCTTCCCACAATAAATTGGATGAATTTTGGCTCATTCCTCCTGACAGAGCTGGTGTAACTGAGTCAGGTTTGTTGGCCTCCTTGCTAACACACGCTTTTTCAGTTCTGCCCACAAATGTTCTATAGGATGGAGGTCAGGGCTTTGTGATGGCCACTCCAATACCTTGCCTTTGATATCCTTAAGCCATTTTGCCACAACATTGGAAGTACGCTTGGGGAGATTGTCCATTTGGAAGACCCATTTGCGACCAAGCTTTAACTTCCTGATGTCTTGAGATGTTGCTTCAATATATCCACATAATTTTCTTACCTCATGATGCCATCTATTTTGTGAAGTGCACTAGTCGCTCCTCCAGCAAAGCACCCCCACAACATAATGCTTGCCACCCCCGTGCTTCACGGTTGGGATGGTGTTCTTCGGCTTGCAAGCCTCTCCTTTTCCCTCCAAACATAACGATGGTCATTATGGCCAAACAGTTCTATTTTTGTTTCATCAGACCAGAGGACATTTCTCCAAAAAGTACAATCTTTGTCCCCATGTGCAGTTGCAAACCGTAGTCTGTCTTTTTTTATGGCGGTTTTGGAGCAGTGGCTTCTTCCTTGCTGAGCGGCCTTTCAGGTTATGTCGATATAGGACTCATTTTTACTGTGGCTATAGATACTTTTGTACCTGTTTCCTCCAGCATCTTCACAAGGTCCTTTGCTGTTGTTCTGGGATTGATTTGCACTTTTTGCACAAAAGTGTGTTCATCTCTAGGAGACAAAACGTTTCTCCTGCCTGAGCGGTATGACGGCTGCGTGGTCCCATGGTGTTTATACTTGCGTGTTATTGTTTGTATTGATGAACGTGGTACCTTCAGCCATTTGGAAATTGCTCCCAAGGATGAACCAGACTATCTATCATTTTTTTCTAAGGTCTTGGCTGATTTCTTTTGATTTTCCCATGGCGTCAAGCAAAGAGACACAGTTTGAAAGTAGGCCTTTGAAATACATCCACAGGTACACCTCCAATTGACTCAAATTATGTCAATTAGCCTATCAGAAGCTTCTAAAGCCATGACATAATTTTCTGGAATTTTCCAAGCTGTTTAAAGGCACGGTCAACTTAGTCTATGTAAACTTCTGACCCACTGGAATTGTGATACAGTGAATTATAAGTGAAATAATCTGTCTGTAAACAATTGTTGGAAAAATGACTTATGTCATGCTCAAAGTAGATGTCCTAACCGACTTGCCAAAACTATAGTTTGTTAACAAGAAATGTGTGGAGTGGTTGAAAAACGAGTTTTAATGACTCCAACCTAAGTGTATGTAAACTTCCCGATTTCAACGATATATATACATTTCAAATTCCATATTTCAATATATATTACATATATTTCAATATATATATATACAATACCATTCAAAAGTGTGGACACCTACTCATTCAAGGGTTTTTCTTTATTTTTAATATTTTCTACATTGTAGAATAATAGTGAATACATCAAAACTGTGAAATAACACATATGGAAAAATGTAAATAAAAATCGAATCAAATGTTATTTGTCACATGCACCGAATACAACACTGTAGACCTTACAGTGAAACGCTTACTTAACCAACAATGCAGTTTTAAGAAAAAAGGTGTAAAAAAATATATATATAAGTAAAAATTAATTAATTAAATCAGGAACCGGTTCGTCGAGGTTACTGAGGTAATACAGTGCCTTCCGAAAGTATTCGGCCCCCTTGAACTTTGCGACCTTTTGCCACATTTCAGGCTTCAAACATAAAGATATAAAACTGTATTTTTTGTGAAGAATCAACAACAAGTGGGAAACAATCATGAGGTGGAACGACATTTATTGGATATTTCAAACTTTTTTAACAAATCAAAAACTGAAAAATTGGGCGTGCAAAATTATTCAGCCCCTTTACTTTCAGTGCAGAAAACTCTCTCCAGAAGTTCAGTGAGGATCTCTGAATGATCCAATGTTGACCTAAATGACTAATGATGATAAATACAATCCGCCTGTGTGTAATCAAGTCTCCGTATAAATGCACCTGCACTGTGATAGTCTCAGAGGTCCGTTAAAAGCGCAGAGAGCATCATGAAGAACAAGGAACACACCAGGCAGGTCCGAGATACTGTTGTGAAGAAGTTTAAAGCCGGATTTGGATACAAAAAGATTTCCCAAGCTTTAAACATCCCAAGGAGCACTGTGCAAGCGATAATATTGAAATGGAAGGAGTATCAGCTCATACAAGGAGAAGACTGATCAGAGATGCAGCCAAGAGGCCCATGATCACTCTGGATGAACTGCAGAGATCTACAGCTGAGGTGGGAGACTCTGTCCATAGGACAACAATCAGTCGTATATTGCACAAATCTGGCCTTTATGGAAGAGTGGCAAGAAGAAAGCCATTTATTAAAGATATCCATAAAAAGTGTCGTTTAAAGTTTGCCACAAGCCACCTGGGAGACACACCAAACATGTGGAAGAAGGTGTTCTGGTCAGATGAAACCAAAATTGAACTTTTTGGCAACAATGCAAAACGTTATGTTTGGCGTAAAAGCAACACAGCTCATCACCCTGAACACACCATCCCCACTGTCAAACATGGTGGTGGCAGCATCATGGTTTGGGCCTGCTTTTCTTCAGCAGGGACAGGGAAGATGGTTAAAATTGATGGGAAGATGGATGGAGCCAAATACAGGACCATTCTGGAAGAAAACCTGATGGAGTCTGCAAAAGACATGAGACTGGGACGGAGATTTGTCTTCCAACAAGACAATGATCCAAAACATAAAGCAAAATCTACAATTAGAATGGCCAAGTCAAAGTCCAGACCTGAATCCAATCGAGAACCTGTGGAAAGAACTGAAAACTGCTGTTCACAAATGCTCTCCATCCAACCTCACTGAGCTCGAGCTGTTTTGCAAGGAGGAATGGGAAAGAATTTCAGTCTCTCGATGTGCAAAACTGATAGAGACATACCCCAAGCGACTTACAGCTGTAATCGCAGCAAAAGGTGGCGCTACAAAGTATTAACTTAAGGGGGCTGAATAATTTTGCACGTCCAATTTTTCAGTTTTTGATTTGTTAAAAAAGTTTGAAATATCCAATAAATGTCGTTCCACTTCATGATTGTGTCCCACTTGTTGTTGATTCTTCACAAAAAAATACAGTTTTATATCTTTATGTTTGAAGCCTGAAATGTGGCAAAAGGTCGCAAAGTTCAAGGGGGCCGAATACTTTCGCAAGGCACTGTATGTTTATGTAGGTAGAGGTAAAGTTACTATGCATGGATAATAAACAGAGAGTAGCAGCAGCGTAAAAATAGGGGTTAAGGGGGGGACAAATCAAATAGTCCGGGGAGCCATTTGATTAGCTCTTCAGGATTCTTATGGCTTAGGGTTAGAATCTGTTAAGAAGCCTTCTGGACCTAGACTTGGTGCTCCGGTACCGCTTGCTGTGCGGTAGCACAGATAACAGTCTATAACTAGGGTGGCTGGAGTCTTTGGCAATTTTTTGGGCCTTCCTCTGACACCGCCTGGTATAGAGGTCCTGGATGGCAGGAAGCTTGGCCCCAGTGATGTACTGGGCCGTACGACTACCTAGTGGCTTGCGGTTGGAGGTCGAGCAGTTGCCATACCAGGCGGTGGTGCAGCTGTAGAACTTTTTGAGAATCCATGACAAATCCTTTCAGTCTCCTGAGGGGAAATAGGCGTCGTCGTGCCCCCTTGGTGTGTTTGGACCATGATAGCTTGTTGGTGATGTAGACACCAAGGAACTTAAAGCTCGTAACCTAATCCACGAAATACCAGTTGATGAGAATGGGGGGGGGTGCTCATCCTCCTTTTTCTGTAGTTTACAATTATCTCCTTTGCCTTGATCACATTGAGAGAGTGTTTGTTACCCTGGCACCACACTGCTAGGTCTCTGACCTCCTCCCTATAGGCTGTCTCATCATTGTCCGTGATCAGGCCAACCACTGTTGTGTCGTCAGCAAACTTATTGATGGTGTTGGAGTCGTGCTTGTATAGGAGGGGACTGAGCATGCACCCCTTAGGGGCCCCCATGTTGAGAATCAGCGTAGCAAATGTGTTGTTACCTACCCTTACCAACAGCAGAGGGAACACCCCCCCATCCACATCGATGGAACAGTAGTGGAGAGGGTAGCAAGTTTTAAGTTCCTCGGCATACACATCACAGACAAACTGAATTGGTCCACTCACACAGACAGCATCGTGAGGAAGGCGCAGCAGCGCCTCTTCAACCTCAGGAGGCTGAAGAAATTCGGCTTGTCACCAAAAGCACTCACAAACTTCTACAGATGCACAATCGAGAGCATCCTGGCGGGCTGTATCACCGCCTGGTATGGCAACTGCACCGCCCTCAACCGTAAGGCTCTCCAGAGGGTAGTGAGGTCTGCACAATGCATCACCGGGGGCAAACTACCTGCCCTCCAGGACACCTACACCACCCGATGCTACAGGAAGGCCATAAAGATCATCAAGGACATCAACCACCCGAGCCACTGCCTGTTCACCCCGCTGTCATCCAGAAGGCGAGGTCAGTACAGGTGCATCAAAGCTGGGACCGAGAGACTGAAAAACAGCTTCTATCTCAAGGCCATCAGACTGTTAAACAGCCACCACTAACATTGAGTGGCTACTGCCAACACACTGTCAATGCCACTGACTCTACTCCAGCCACTTTAATCATGGGAATTGATGGGAAATTATGTAAATATATCACTAGCCACTTTAAACAATGCTACCTTATATAATGTTACTTACCCTACATTATTCATCTCATATGCATACGTAGATACTGTACTCTATATCATCGACTGCATCCTTATGTAATACATGTATCACTAGCCACTTTAACTATGCCACTTGGTTTACATACTCATCTCATATGTATATATTGTACTCGATATCATCTACTGTATCTTGCCTATGCTGCTCTGTACCATCACTCATTCATATATCCTTATGTACATATTCTTTATCCCCTTACACTGTGTATAAGACAGTAGTTTTTTTTGGAATTGTTAGTTAGATTACTTGTTCGTTATTACTGCATTGTCGGAACTAGAAGCACAAGCATTTCGCTACACTCGCATTAACATCTGCTAACCATGTGTATGTGACAAATAAATTTGATTTGATTTGATTTGGGGGCGGCCTGTCAGGAAGTCCAGGATCCAGTTGCAGAGGGGGGTGTTAAGTCCCAGGGTCCTTAGCCCAGTGATGAGCTTCGAGGGCACTATGGTGTTGAACGCTGAGCTGTAGTCAATGAATAGCATTCTCACGTAGTTGTTCCTTTTGTCTAGGTGGGAAAGGGCAGTGTGGAGTGCAATAAAGATTGCATCATCTGTGGATCTGTTTGGGTGGTATGCAAATTGGAGTGGGTCTAGGGTTTCTGGGATAATGGTGTTGATGTGAGCCATGACCAGCCATTCAAAGCACTTCATGGCTACAGATGTGAGTGCTACGGGTCGGTAGTCATTTAGGCAGTTTACCTTGGTGTTCTTGGGCACAGGCACTATGGTAGTCTGCTTGAAACATGTTGGTATTAAAGATTTGGTCAAGGACAGGTTGAAAATGTCAGTGAAGACACTTGCCAGTTGGTCAGCGCATGCTCAGAGTACATGTCCTGGTAATCTGTTTGGCCCTGCAGCCTTGTGAATGTTGACCTGTTTAAAGGTCTTACTCACATTGGCTACAGAGAACGTGATCACATCGTCCGGAACAGCTGATGCTCTCATGTATGCTTCAGTGTCGCTTGCCTCGAAGCAAGCAAAGATGTTATTTAGTTCGTCTGGTAGGCTCGTGTCACTGGACAGCTCCTGGCTGTGCTTCCCTTTGTAGTCGGTAATAGTTAGCTAGCTGTTGACAAATAGACACAGACCCCTTGTCTTACTGGAGGCAGCTGTTCTATCTTGCCGATGGACCGAAAACACAGCCAACTGTATGTTATCCATGTCGTTGTTCAGCCACGATTCGGTGAAACATAAGATATTACAGTTTTTTATGTTCCGTTGGTAGGATAATCTTGTTCGGAGCTCATCCATTTTGTTATCCAATGATTGCACGTTGGCTAATAGGACTGATGGTAGAGGGGGATTACTCACTCTGCGTCGTATCCTTACAAGGCAGCCTGACCTACGTTCCGATATCTCCATCTCTTCTTCATGTGAATGACGGGGATTTTGACCTTGTCAGGTGTCTGAAGTAAATCCTTTGCGTCCATCTCGTTAAATAAAAAAATCATTGTCCAGTACGAGGTGAGTAATCGCTGTCCTGATACCCAGAAGCTCTTTTCGGTCGTAAGAGACGGTGGCAGAAACATTATGTACAAAATAACACGAAAAAACACACACAGTAGCACAATTGGTAAGGAGCCCGTACAACGGCAGCCATCTCCGGCGCATTCTCAAAAAATTGTTAAACAAATCAAAATATATTTTTGATTTTTGATTCTTCAAAGTAGCCACCCTTTGCCTTGATGCATTGCACACTCTTGGCATTCTCTCAACCAGCTTCACCTGGAATTATTTTCCAACAGTCTTGAAGGAGTTCCCACATATGCTGAGCACTTGTTGGCTGCTTTTTCTTCACTCTGCGGTCCAACTCATCCCAAACCCTCTCAATTGGGTTGAGGTCGGGTGATTGTGGAGGCCAAGTCATCTGATGCAGCACTCCATCACTCTCCTTCTTGGTCAAACAGCCCTTACACATCCTGGAGATGTGTTTTGGGTCATTGTCCTGTTGAAAAACAAATGATAGTCTCACTAAGCGCAAACCAGAAGGGATGGCGTATCGCTGCAGAATGATTTGGTAGCCATGCTGGTTAAGTGTGCCTTGGATTCTAAATAAATCACTGACATTGTCACCAGCAAAGCACCCCCACACCCTCACATTTCCTCCTCCATGCTTCACTGTGGGAACCACACATGCGGAGAATATCTGCATCTCACAAAGACACAGCGGTTGGAACCAAAAATCTCAAATTTGGACTCATCAGACCAAAGGACAGATTTCCACCGGTCTAATGTCCATTGCTCATGTTTCTTGGCCCAAGCCAGTCTCTTCTTATTATTGAATTCCTTTAGTAGTGGTTTCTTTGCAGCAATTGGACCATGAAGGCTTGATTCACGCAGTCTCCTCTGAACAGTTGATGTTGAGATGTGTCTGTTCTTTGAATTCTGTGAAGCATTTATTTCGGCTGCAATCTGAGGTGCAGTTAACTCTACTGAACTTATCCTCTGCAGCAGAGGTAACTCTGGGTATTCGTTTCCTGTGGCAGTCCTCATGAGAGCTAGTTTCATCATAGCGCTTGATGGTTTTTGCGACTGCACTTGAAGAAACTTTCAATATTCCTGATTGGCTGAACATCATGTCTTAATGTAATGATGGGCTGTCGTTTCTCTTTGCTTATTTGAGCTGTTCTTGTCATAATATGGACTTAGCCCTATTTGGTAAAAGACCATCTTCTGTAAACCATCCCTACCTTGTCATAACACAACTGATTGGCTCAAATGCATTAAGAAGGAAAGCAATTCCACAAATGTACTTTTAACAAGGCACACCTGTTAATGCATTCCAGGTGACTACCCCATGAAGCTGGTTGAGAGAATGTCAAGAGTGTGCAAAGCTGTCATCAAGGCAAAGGGGGGCTGCTTTGAAGAATCTCAAATATAACATATATTTTGCTTTATTTAACACTTTTTTGGTTACTACATGATACCATATGTGTTATTTCATAGTTTTGATGTCTTCACTATTATTCTACAATGTAGAAAATAGTCCAAATAAAGAAAAATCCTGGAATGAGTAGGTGTCCAAACGTTTGACTGGTACTGTATAGAAATAAAGTACAGGCTCTGTCATATCAGAGTCCATGTCACATTTGAAACTGTGTGGTGTTGTTGATGTCCTTCAAGACAAGTGTTTGATAATTATAAACTGTAGATTATCCTGATAACAGATTAATTGTAAGCTAAACATGGCTAACGACCTCTGCCTATATGATTTAGGCTACAGGGATTTAGCTAATATAGACTAAATATAGTTTCAGATTAAAAGTAATAATACCAAAACTAAGACTACATAAGAATGTGGTATCTGAGTGCATTGGGAATTCAGACATTTCGCCTGCTCTGTCCATTGGTGTTAGAATTGTCTCTGCTTGGCGGGCCTATCCTTCTTACCCAATTCGATGGTTGCTCAAACTCTGTTCTTCGTTAATTGGTAAACAATAGGATGACTCCCCCTTATTTGTCCCCCGCTGTCTTTCTCACAGATGGTGTCTCTCTTTCCTCCTCTGTGTTTTTCCAATAACCCTGCCGTAACAGATTTCTCACCCTCTCGCTGCGGGCCACTGTTTGGACAACTGGAGAACTATTCACAACAAATTGCCCTGACCCCCAATCATTTGCCAGACAGGCTCGCCCCCACTGAGGTTGATCTCACCCCCCTACCAATGGTCATTTGGCAGGTCAACTCCTCCCACACCCCCTCCAGATCTAGAGGTCTTTATAAACCGCGGGCGTAGTGGCCAGTTGGACATCCATCTATACTCATTCTCAGTGTAGCCGTTCCACGGGACAGAAGCGCACCAATAGAGGCTCGCCGCCTATTTAAGCCATAGCAGAGCAGATATCGCCGCGTTTACCGCAAAGGGAATATCGTTATTCAGTATAGTATACAAGGGATACCAGCTACAGAAATGAGTACCTCATGTCTGATCGTCAAACAGACGCCCTTCGTTGTTGCTCCGCGCCCGGTAGGGATGGACCCTCGTCCGCAGACAAATGACAGGTAAGCGCTCCAAATAAGATCACAGAATATTCCAGGAATAATATATAGCACTTTTGATGGTGATATCATGTAATAATGTCTTTATTTAATAAGTGTAGATCTATATTGACGCGTAAAATGTGCTTTATTATGGCACCACCCAATAGCCTTTTCAGTCTATTATTTTACATTGAATACTATTATTTTTATGTGGAGGCAATAATATTATCTAACTTAAGCTTGTACAGTAGGGTGAATTCATACCAGCATGCACATGTAATTATTCAGAGCACGTTTTCCTTCCACATCCCTTAGTATGTTAATGATCTCTGTTTGATTGACACTACAACCATCCTGCATGGTCTTTCTCTCTGCAGATATGATTCACTATGGAGACCTTGGCTCACAACCAAGAAGGATATGCAAAGGGAATGCCAGAGAAGCAGACAGTCATGTGTAAGTTTATATTAGCCCTAATAATAAGCTCTTGTCTGTTCTTTATTAGGTTTGTTCAATATGGGCTACTTAGCCCACCTCAAATGTAGGTCACCAGTTTTATAAACAGGAAAATATGAAAGTTGAGAAAAGCAGTGAAAGCATTTAATTTCACATAGAATGTAAGATAGTGCCTGTGTATTTGTCTATAATGTTGATTGAAGCGAGAGAGGAGCTGCAGGATAGCATTTAAGGCAGTGTCCAGGGCCAGGCAGGAGACAGTCAGACAGTCCTGTAGAGGAATGGAGGGAGAGAGGGAGGGCAGTATTACCATTAGCAGCACTGTTGCAGAGCAGAAGGTGTGAGTGCTTAGCGTTTTCCTGTCACTGAGCCAATCAACTGAGGCTCAGAGGGTGAGAAGGCATGTCTGTTGCACCCTGTCAGACTGACCCGCAGCACCATATGGCCCTACTGACTGGATGCGTCCCAAATGGCACCCTATTCCCTATTTAGTGCATTTCTTTTGACCAGGGCCCATAGGGCTCTGGTCAGAAAGTAGTTCACTATATCTGAAATAGGGTGCCACTTGGGATGCAACCTGGCTCTATCCTGAGCTGAGCTGGCCCCACACCTCACACCGACACCGAAGGCGACAGCCAGAGAGTAGTGCCCTCCAGATATCCTACTAGCTTAGCACTTTCCTGCTGTTTTCCAGAAAAACACTAAACTGGACACCTCAGGGAGGGTTGTCATGATAGAGCGAGAGGGAGAGAGAAGTTCAGGTACTTCACACACAGCAAACACCTCTTGTGACTTCCCTAGTTTTGCACCCAACTCCAGCTGGCAGTAACTTGTGTGGTGTGGTTGGCGCTGGTGTTGGGTTTTGCTAGGACAGGATGTCAGGTCAAGATAGGTGTTTGTGGATTTGTGTTTCTGTCTGGCAGTATGGTGAACTAATGCAGGACAGGAGGAGGTCTAGGTGGTGGTTATGATAGCAGGGCATTTGGTGTTTGTGGATTTGTGTTTTGACAGGACAGTGCGGTAGATTAACGCCTAATTCTCTCTCTCTCTCTCTGTGTATTTACAGCCTTACTCCAGACCTACAGACTCCACCCCTGCAGCTCCAGGTCTCTTCCCATTCAATGGGAAGTCCCAGTCCTTCCAGCACCCTGTCAGGTCAGTACCAAGTCCCATTAGGCTACACTCCTGCTCCATTTTAGTTTTAATGTGTCGATACAGATAATATATCTGTATCATTTAGGGCCAAATTATAATTTGAGATATATACGTTATTAATATCTCATTCTCACCACAGCATGATTTACTTGAAAGTCAAGAATTGCCTTTGCGGATCTCAAGTTAGGATTTGGCCTTTAGTACGTGTCTGTTTTCAGTCTGAAGCCATTCCAAGGGTTCGGTGTGTTAACATTTCTTGATTCCCTCTACCACTTCGGTCTACTTGTGTGTGTTTTAATTCTCAGACTAATGGGAAAGGTATCCGTTTTGTTAACGTTTCTTAATTCTTCCCACCACCGCAGACTTTTCTGGCCCAAGTCCAAGTCGTTTGACTACCTGTACAGCGACGGAGAGGCTCTCCTGAGGAACTTCCCTGTCCAGGCCACCATCAGCTTCTACGAGGAGTCAGACAGCGAGGATGACGAGGAGGACGAGGAGTGGGAAGAAGAAATGTACAGCGAGGAAAAGGAGTACCTCAAGCGTCAGTCCCACTACACCAGCTACAACTGAAGTCTAGAGGGTTTCCAATTGGAACAGATGGAACATGGTGATATTCCATAATATCTCTTTGTGGTACCACAGAAAATGATGTCTGGAAGGAGACACCTCTGGCGAGACACCTCTGGCGAGACACCTCTGGCGAGACACCTGGAAGAACCTATATAACTGGAGCTGTCTTCACAGTCAGAATCCATTCTTATTCTATGAATGGAATAACCACTGTCAGTCAGAGTCATAGACTTGTCCTACAGGAGCACAGAACGATCCAACAAACCATTTATGTCACATATTCAGTAGTACACAGCATGCCGAGCACAGAGAAGGGATTGTAATGTCTTAAGTATTCTAGATTGTTTAATCTTACCTCCATGAAAGCAAAGAAGCCTAAGTTAAATGTGAATTGTGGAGCCTGTTTCAACTGGTATCTTGTATTGCCACTATGTTGGCATAGGCTCTGTCAAGCAAAGAGTTACATGTATTTCTGTAGCAATACATAGTAATGGAAAGTTGCAAAAAGTAATGTATGCAGTCTTGCTCTAGTACCATATATTAGTCTTCCTCTGGGGCAGTGGAATGTATGCAAGGGATTGTATAACTACATACATTAAATCCCACATTGGGATAGTTTATCTCGGGGTCTGTACCTTGTTTGTGTATAAAAAAAAGTATCTATTTGCGTTTTATTTACATATCTAATTTATGATGTACAATTGTATATAGATACATACAGTATATGTTTATATATTTCCTATTTTTCAACTTTTTTGTATATTGTCCATCGAAAACACTGTCTAAACAACAGCGGTTAAAATAAAAACCTATTTTGGGAAAAGCAAATTATTTCATCTTGTTATTTTCCTATTGATTACATGATCAGAGAGAAAAACATTGTTCATGCTCAAAATGGCACCCTAATCCCTTTATAGTGCACTACTTTTGACCAGGGCTCATAGAGCTCTATTCAAAAGTAGTCCACTATAGAATAGTGTGCCATTTGGAGCACACACATTATCACTGCAAGTCTGCTGCTGTTGTTGTGAGGGGGATCAGATTCTACTCTCCGTTTTCCCCCTGTTATCTCTCCTCTCCTTTGATCTGTCTATATCTGCTAGTTCTGTGGGACTGGGAAGAGTGGAAGTTCACTACAGTCTCAGTCTCAGAACAAAAGGGTCCAAAAGAGCTCTTCAGCTGTCCCCATAGCAGAACCCTTTTTGGTTCCAGGATGAACCCTTTATAAAACCCTTTCCAAAGAGGATTCCACATGGAACCCAACATAGTTCTACCTGGAACCAAAAAGGGTTCTCTTATGTAGACAACTGAAGAACCTTTTTGGAACCCTTTTTTCTAAGAGTGTAGTACACTATATAGGGTGTCATTTGGGACACATACTCTTCAGTGTCTCAGGTCGAGGTTGAACTGGTGGAAATCAGAGAGAGGGCATCCAGGGTTGTGGTCAGAGATTAGGCTCTCTGGGGTCACAGTTCACCGGACGCATTTGCTGTTGTCAGTTTTACCACTTAAGGCCTGACGTGTCACATGACAACCCCTAGCCTCGTCGAAAACAAGGTTTCCCTAATCGGAAAGCCTGGTGAAGTATATGGCAGAAAGAAGCTACAAAGGGGTGGAAACCAGTGACGCCTCGCAACATGTCAAACCAATCAAATGCCTTGCTTGGGCAGAGCTCAAAAGGTGCTCACTACACTGAAAATTAAGCTTCTTAAATGGTTCTTCCTCAGCTCTTAAGTGTGAGGTTCTTGACATGGCATCTATGGTTCTTCAGAATTCTTAAAGGTTCTTGAAATGTACAGTGGGGAGAACAAGTATTTGATACACTACTGATTTTGCAGGTTTTCCTACTTACAAAGCATGTAGAGGTCTGTAATTTTTTATCATAGGTACACTTCAACTGTGAGAGACGGAATCTAAAACAAAAATCCAGAAAATCCCATTGTATGATTTTTAAGTAATTAATTAGCATTTTATTGCATGACATAAGTATTTGATACATCAGAAAAGCAGAACTTAATATTTGGTACAGAAACCTTTGTTTGCAATTACAGAGATCATACGTTTCCTGTAGTTATTGACCAGGTTTGCACACACTGCAGCAGGGATTTTGGCCCACTCATCCATACAGACCATCTCCAGATCCTTCAGGTTTCGGGGCTGTCGTTGGGCAATACGGACTTTCAGCTCCCTCCAAAGATTTTCTATTGGGTTCAGGTCTGGAGACTGGTAGGCCACTCCAGGACCTTGAGATGCTTCTTACGGAGCCACTCCTTATTTGCCCTGGCTGTGTGTTTCGGGTCATTGTCATGCTGGAAGACCCAGCCACGACCCATCTTCAATGCTCTTACTGAGGGAAGGAGGTTGTTGGCCAAGATCTCACGAATGATGTTTCCACCTCCATGCTTCACGGTTGGGATGGTGTTCTTGGGGTTGTACTCATCCTTCTTCTTCCTCCAAAAAGGGCGAGTGGAGTTTAGACCAAAAGGCTCTATTTTGGTCTCATCAGACTACATGACCTTCTCCTATTCCTCCTCTGGATCATCCAGATGGTCATTGGCAAAATTCAGACGGGCCTGGACATGTGCTGGCTTGAGCAGGGGGACCTTGCGTGCGCTGTAGGATTTTAATCCATGACGGCGTAGTGTGTTACTAATGGTTTTCTTTGAGACTGTGGTCCCAGCTCTCTTCAGGTCATTGACCAGGTCCTGCTGTGTAGTTCTGGGCTGATCCATCACCTTCCTCATGATCATTGATGCCCCACGAGGTGGGATCTTGCATGTAGCCCCAGACCGCGGGTGATTGACCGTCATCTTGAACTTCTTCCATTTTCTAATAATTGCGCCAACAGTTGTTGCCTTCTCACCAAGCTGCTTGCCTATTGTCCTGTAGCCCATCCCAGCCTTGTGCAGGTCTACAATATTATCCCTGATGTCCTTACACAGCTCTCTGGTCTTGGCCATTGTGGAGAGGTTGGAGTCTGTTTGATTGAGTGTGTGGACAGGTGTCTTTTATACAGGTAATGAGTTTAAACAGGTGCAGTTAACACAGGTAATGAGTGGAGAACAGGAGGGCTTCTTAAAGAAAAACTAACAGGTCTGTGAGAGCCGGAATTCTTACTGGTTGGTAGGTGATCAAATACTTATGTCATGCAATAAAATGTTAATTAATTACTTCAAAATCATACAATGTGATTTTCTGGATTTTGGTTTTAGATTCCGTCTCTCACAGTTGAAGTGTACCTATGATAAAAAAATTTACAGACCTCTACATGCTTTGTAAGTAGGAAAACCTGCAGAATCCGCAGTGTATCAAATACTTGTTCTCCCCACTGTATGTAATCCTGCAGATGTGTCCCTTTCACAGCAAATTGGCCAGTGTTAACTAGTGTTGATTTTACCGTGTAACATTCCAAGTGTTGATTCAGGAGGTAAATTAAGACTAAAGAGTTCAATTAACATTCTGTGGTGTAAAATAATCAAAGTGTTGGTGTTAATAACCAGAGTTGAACCAAAACCACGCCCATCATTATCAGTATTTCTCAGCATGCTCTGTTGCAGGTTGATTTTTAGAATAGTTTGTTTCAATATATATGTTTTTACATGTGCATTGACTAATCAAATCAAATCAAATTGATTAATATAGCCCTTCGTACATTAGCTGATATCTCAAAGTGCTGTACAGAAACCCAGCTTAAAACCCCAAACAGCAAGCAATGCAGGTGTAGAAGCACAGTGGCTAGGAAAAACTCCCTAGAAAGGCCAAAACCTAGGAAGAAACCTAGAGAGGAACCAGGCTATGAGGGGTGGCCAGTCCGCTTCTGGCTGTGCTGGGTGGAGATTATAACAGAACATGGCCAAGATGTTCAAATGTTCATAAATGACCAGCATGGTCAAATAATAATAATCACAGTAGTTGTCGAGGGTGGAGCAAGTCAGCACCTCAGGAGTAAATGTCAGGTGGCTTTTCATAGCCGATCATTCAGAGTATCTCTACCGCTCCTGCTGTCTCTAGAGAGTTGAAAACAGCAGGTCTGGGACCTTATACTACTCAAATATAAATAACATACATTTTTCTAAACTATTCCAATCTGTTACCTGGATTTATTGCACCCGTTACTGAAATAGTTGTTCCAGTTTAGATATTCTCATATCTTAGTCATCCCAGCCCTGGCAGTCATTCTGAATGCAACAGGTGACTAAAAATTCAAAATGTTGGATTTCTCCACTCAGGCTGGATTCCAATAGGAATTACACATCACTTTGCAAAAAGCATAATGTGCTTTTCAGGACTGGTGTGGCCTTGTAAACTATGATTTATTTGAGGCCACTGTAAAAAACTAAGTCCTAAAAAAAGAATGTCTTGTAAAATATGTATATTTTTAAATAATAAAATTGGAATGCCAACATGTTGAGGACCAGAGGAGTAAAATTGAGTGAATAAAACTATCATGTCTCTGTCACTAGCAAACACAGTCATGGGTGGTACTGGTAACTCTAATATTCACTCAAAAGGCACCCTGGGACGTATGCAAATAAGGCTTAAAACCTTATAGCAGTGCTATTCAAATCCGGTCCTGGAGGGCCGAAACATTTCTGGTTTTGGATTTTTGTATGGTTCTTCAAAGAACAGAGACCCTAAAATGGTTGCCCTTTGGCATTGCTCTCAAGAACCTTATTTGGTCCCAACTTGCACCCTTACTTTTAAGAATGTAGATTAGTGTCGTAGCAACCACAGTGTGTGAGGATGGCCGGGCGTCCCTTTTAGGGGCATGTGCGGGAGGGTTCTTGAAATATAACATACAGGATTTAAAAATAAATACAAGCCTCTGTAAGCCAGTGGGCCATTCTAGTTGTTTCGGCTAATACAAAATAGATTTTTCATAAAATGTATTTCATACATTTTAGAATAACGCTGTAATCTAACAAAATGTGTAAAAAGTCAAGGGGTCTGAATACTTTCCCAATGCACTATATATAATGAAGGTAGACTAATTACTTTTTGAATAACATTTATTATCATTTTCAGCATCATGCAAGACAAATGATTTTGTTTACCAAAATAATCTATTATTCATTAAACAATTATCATCTTGTCACCATCTCTTTTGAAGCCTACAGATGAGCTATTAAAAGGCCTATAACTAGGGTTCCTTTTTTACGTTTTCGACCGTTCAATTGAACGGAAACGGTGCTGTACTGAACGACCTGTTGAAAAACGGGGAGGGGTTGTGGGTTGGGGAACGCTGTCACTGTCCTTTAAATAAGTCACTCGTTGCTTCAAGCCACACCTTGCCACCGCCACCAAACGGGAGCAAACGTACCTCAAAGTTTGTTCAAGAATGTGCAACAACGGTTTGGGGAAACGTGTCGTTCAGTACAAACTGTTCCGCAACATAGTAAACGTTAAATCGAACTGAACGCACCTATAAAAAGCCAACTGCGTGGAAAATGAAAGGGGGAATTCTGGGAGGTGAAGTATTTTGGTGTAAGGTGTGGTTTAGAGCAGGCGGCGGTGCTTTCCAGAAGGCTTTCACAAATACCCTGAACAAGAGTGAAAGCACGGATAAACAGCAAAACATTGATTGGTTAAACACACACATCATATTCTACCAGCCCCACACAAGACGAATTAGATGAAGCTGGGGGCGCTTTTTTTCAACAACTTCATCACCCGCATGTCTCCGTATTCATAGAGGGTTGTCTCCCAATTCCTAGGAGTCATTTCATTGGACAAGGCCGGGGATTCCTCTTCTGCCATTGCATGGGCGATATTTCGGTCATAGTGTGGTACTGTCTCATGTGGTGGGGTTCTCACTTATTAGAAAGGTAAGTGCTATTCCGAATCATTGGGACTTCCACTCCCTATACCCTAACCCTAATGTTAACCCCCACCCTTACCCTAACCCTAGAATTAACCATAATCCTTACCAGTTAGGGTGAACCTCATCAGATTTCAAATTCAATGGGGTGACGTCAGAGTTGTACATCCCACGGATCCCGTATAGAAATGACGCGGATGGATATTGAAAGCCCTTTGCTGTAGCTGGAGAGTGGAAGGTAGGGTTTCTTCTTCGGTTAATTTCTAAAGTAGTTATGTTATAGACGGACACTTATGAGGGACAGTGTTTAATTTGAGTAGGCTAGAGAAAAACACATTTTATGATCAGAGATCGTCGTATAATTGTAGAGAAAGAGAATGAGAGCAAAGCGACAGCCAGACAGTCAGCAATGGTCTGCCTTTCCAGAAAAATGACTGTAACTCAACAAGGGTCTTTATAAATGTTTCATTTTATATTATGGCAGCAAGAACAGAGGGATCTTTGGCTAAGGTCACGACAATCACACATTTTTCAAATCATTTTTTTTCTTCAAATGTCATTCTTTAGATTATTTACATTCTTGTTGAATATTATATCACCATATTTTTCCCTTTAAGTGTAATTTCAAATAGGGCATGAAATTATTATTTCAAAATATATCCCCCCCTCATTTTACACGGTAGCCTACTATTTGAGATTGTGGATGTGCAAACTGAGGCCGGGGTGTGCTTGTAAGGGCTTGCCTTGCAAGCATCTGTGTTGTTGGTCTACAGGAGGCTGGAGAGAGTTGATGTATAGGGCTCGTTTATCTGTATGGCAGATGGTTCGCGCGATCTACCGTGCGTGCTGCTTGCGCTCATATATCTCCGTTTTCTACAGCAGATTACATTTTAATATTCCATCTCCACACGCGCCTTCTCGAAATGATTTAATTTTGGCAGCATCCAGGATGGGGTTGGGGGGGGGGGGGGGGGGTTACGTTGCCTCTCACGCGACTCCTAGGCTACAACATGGTGATCAATTTATAAAGCATATACATCCCTATTATAGAGAGCATGTTTCTCCACCATGCATTATTGAAACTCGGTGTCTTTGCCAGAAAGACATGCAAGAACCATTTTATGGGTGGGCTACTGTATGACATCATGCCCAGCGCCCTGATTTAAGTAGATATACAGCTGGACCCATCATGGATTGAAGAGGTGGAGGTGGAGGGGGATGACATTCCTAAAAAGCAACTGTTCGCAATCGCAAACATTTTATCATGAGGCATTTGCAACGTTATTATTTCTCAATACAATACTTTATGATTTTGTAAGGCATGTAATATCAAGATCATAGTAGTAGCCTGTTGTTATTTTATCATAAACATTGGGGAAATGGCTGAATTTCTTATTGCATTTTATCAGGGTACACTGGGGCCTGACTTTGTGCTCCTCTTTCCTCTTCTCTCCTCCCACAGGTTAGAAAGTCTTGGTCTGAGTAGCAGGGTGGTAGGATGGCGGAAGGTAAGAACATAGCATGGCCTGCTCCTCTGGATCTCCTATGGCTAATCTGTTCATTGTAACAACTGTATTATAACCTGTATCATAACAGTGTTAGAACTGCACTATAACTATACTAAAACAGTATTGCATTATTGTATACGGGGTTTGTATATGTACAGTGCAGTCAGAAAGTTTTCAGACCCCTAGACTTCTTCCACATTTTGTTACGTTACAGCCTTGTTCTAAAATGGATTACATTAGTTTTTTCCCTCTTCAATCCTCACACAATACCCCATAATGATGAAGCAAAAACACGTCAACAGTGAAGAGGCGACTCCGGGATGCTGGCCTTCTAGGCAGAGTTGCAAAGAAAAAGCAATATCTCATACTGGACAATAAAGAGAAAAGATTAAGATGGGAAAAAGAACACAGACACTGGACAGAGGAACTCTGTCTTGGAGGCCAGCACCCCGCAGTCGCCTCTTCACTGTTGACGTTGAGACTGGTGTTTTGTGGGTACTATTTAATGAAGCTGCCAGTTGAGGACTTGTGAGGCGTCTGTTTCTCAAACTAGACACTCTAATGTACTTGTCCTCTTGCTCAGTTGTGCACTGGGGCCTCCCACTCCTCTTTCTATTCTGGTTAGAGCCAGTTTGCACTGTTCTACATAGCGTTGTACCAGATCTTCAGTTTCTTGGCAATTTCTCTAATGGAACAGCCTTCATTTCTCAGAAAGAGAATAGACTGATGAGTTTCAGAAGAAAGTTTCTGAGTTTCAGAAGAAAGTTTCTGGCCATTTTGAGCCTGTAATCGAACCCATAAATGCTGACGCTCCAGATATTCAACTAGTCTAAAGAAGGCCAGTTTTATTGCTTCTTTAATCAGAACAAACATTTTCCGCTGTGCTAACATAATTGCAAAAGGGTTTTCTAATTTTATTTATTTATTTATTTTACCTTTATTTAATGACCAATTAGCCTTTTAAAATGATAAACTTGGATTAGCTAACACAACGTGCCATTGGAACAAAGGAGTGATGGTTGCTGATAATTGGCCTCTGTACACCTATGTAGATATTCCATAAAAAATCAGCCATTTCCAGCAACAATAGTCATTTACAACATTGACAATGTCAACACCGTATTTCTGATCAATTTAATGTTATTTTAATGGCAAAAAATGTGCTTTTCTTTCAAAAACAAGGACATTTCTAAGTGCCCCCAAACTTTTGAACGGTAGTGTAAGCATTCAGTCCCTTTACTCAGTACTTTATTGAAGCACCTTTAGCAGTGATTACAGCCATGAGTCGTCTTGTTATGACGCTACAAGCTTGGCACACCTGCATTTGGGGAGTTTCTCCCATTCTTCTCTGCAGATCCTCTCAAGCTCTGTCAGGTTGGATGGTGAGCGTCGCTGCACAGCTATTTTCAGGTATTTCCAGAGATGTTCGATCGGGTTCAAGTCCAGGCTCTGGCGGGGCCACTCAAAGACATTCAGAGACTTGTCCCGAAGCCACTCCTGTGTTGTCTTGGCTGTGTGCTTAGGGTCGTTGACCTGTTGGAAGGTGAATCTTCGCCCCAGTCTGAGGTCCTGAGCGCTCTGGAGCAGGTTTTCATCAAGGATCTCTCTGTACTTTGCTCTGTTCATCTTTCCCTTGATCCTGACTAGTCTCCCAGTCCCTGCCGCTGAAAAACATCCCCACAGCATGATGCTGCCACCACCGTACTTCAGTATAGTGATGGCGGCAGGTTTCCTCCAGACGTGACACTTGGCATTCAGGCCAAAGAGTTTAATCTTGGTTTCATCAGATCCGAGAATCTTGTTTTTCATGGTCTGAGAGACTTTAGGTGCCTTTTGGCAAACCAAGCAGGCTGTCATGGGCCTTTTAGGGCTTCCGTCTGGCCACTCTACCATAAAGGCCTGATTGGTGGAGTGCTGCAGAGATGGTTGTCCTTCTGGAATGTTCTCCCATCTCCACAGGGGAACTCTGGAGCTCTGTCAGAGTTGGCATCAGGTTATTGGTCACCTCACTGACAAAGGGCCTTATTATTCAGTTTGGCTGGGTGGCCAGCTCTAGGAAGAGTCTTGGTGGTTCCAAACTTCTTCCATTAAAGAATGATAGAGGCCACTGTGTTCTTGGGGACCTTCAATACTGCAGACATTTTTTGGTACCCTTCCCCAGATCTGTGCCTAAACACAATCCTGTCTCGGAGGTCTACCGACAATTTCTTTGACCTCATGGCTTGGTTTTTGCTCTGACATGCACTGTCAACTGTGGGACCTTATGTGGTTAGACATGTGTGTGCCTTTGCAAATCATGTCCAATCAATTGAATTTACCACAGTTGGACTCCAATCAAGTTGTAGAAACATCTCAAGGATGATTCTGGGAAACAGGATGCACCTGAACTAAATTTTGAGTCTCATAGCAAAGGGTCTGAATACTTATGTAAATAAGGAAAAATGTCAATTGTAAAAATATCTTTAAAAAAACATTTTTCACTTTGTCATTATAGAGTATTGTGTGTAGATTGATGAGCATTTTTTTTATTTAATCCATTTTAGATTAAGTATGTAATTTAACAAAATGTGGGAAATGGAAGGGGTCTGAATACTTTCCGAATGCGTTGTATCAGTTGTTCTCTCTGTGTGTCTCCCAAATGGCACCCTAGCCCCTGTATAGTGCTCTACTTTTGACCAAGCCCTATAGGGAATGGGTTGCCGTTTGGGACACAGCCTCTGACTGCTCCCCATTGGAAAGGGAACACTGTGTGTGTGTGTGTGTGTGTATGTGTGTGTATTCAATAGAATGTGTGAATACATAAGAATAGATAACCAAGATCAACCAGCCACAGGTCACCTTCTCGAAGCTGCAGCTCTCCTCCACGCAGAGGGAGTGTGTGTGTTTGAGTGTGTGTTTGTGTCATGCTCTTTCATGTTCTCCTCGCTGTGAGTCAGTTGCATTCCTAGATGGGAAGGATGCTCACAAACACACACACGCTCACTCTCCAATCTTTCTCTTTGTAGCGTTCCTAGATGAGAAGGATGCTCACACTCTCCTCAAGCGCTTCCCCCGAGCCAACAGTTTCCTGGAGGAGTTCAGACAGGGTAACATCGAACGGGAGTGTGTGGAGGAGAGCTGCAGCTTCGAGGAGGCCAATGAAGTGTTCGAGAACAAAGAGAGAACAGTAAATTATATCACACTCCTCTTTAGATACACAGATTTATTGATTACTGGGCTGAATCATTGAGTTCTGGTTATTGAGTTTTGGTTATACATGTATGTGCCCATGCAGTATGTGTGTTATAACACACGTCTCTCCTCTCCTCGTCTTCCCCCTCTCTCCTCACTTCTGTCCTCTTCTGTCCTCTTTTCTGTCCTCTCTACTCCTCTTCTACACCCGTCTCCTCTTCTCCTCCCCTTTCCTCGCAGTTTGACGGTTATTGTCATGAATCTGAGCAAATAATTACAGTTGAAGTCAGAAGTTTTACATACACCTTAGCCAAATACATTTAAACTCAGTTTTTCCCAATTCTTGACATTTAATCCTAGTACAAATAAGTTGGATGAATTTTGGCCCATTCCTCCTGACAGAGCTGGTGTAACTGAGTCAGGTTTGTAGGCCTCCTTGCTAACACACGCTTTTTCAGTTCTGCCCACAACTTTTCTATGGGATTGAGGTCAGGGCTTTGTGATGGCCACTCCAATACCTTGACTTTGATGTCCTTAAGCCATTTTGCCACAACTTTGGAAGTATGCTTGGGGTCATTGTCCATTTGGAAGACCCATTTGCGACCCGGCTTTAACTTCCTGACTGATGTCTTGAGATGTTGCTTCAATATATCCACATCATTTTCCTGCTTCATGATGCCATCTATTTTGTAAGTGCACCAGTCCCTCCTGCAGCAAAGCACCCCCACAACATGATGCTGCCACCCCCGTGCTTCACGGTTGGGATGGTGTTCTTCAGCTTGCAAGCCTCCCCCTTTTTGCTCCAAACATAACGATGGTCATTATGGCCAAACAGTGCTGTTTTTGTTTCATCAGACCAGAGGACATTTCTCCAAAAAGTACGATCTTAGTCCCCATGTGCAGTTGCAAACCGCAGTCTGGCTTTTTCGTGGAGGTTTTGGAGCAGTGGCTTCTTCCTTGCTGAGCAGACTTTCAGGTTATGTTGATGTGGGACTTGTTTTACTGTAGATATAGATACTTTTGTACCTGTTTCCTCCAGCATCTTCACAGGGTCCTTTGCTGTTGTTCTGGGATTGATTTGCACTTTTCGCACCAAAGTACGTTCATCTCTAGGAGACAGAGTGCGTTTTCTTCCTGAGCGGTATGACGGCTGCGTTGTCCCATGGTGTTTATACTTGCGTACTATTGTTTGTACAGATGAACGTGGTACCTTCAGGCGTTTGGAGATTGCTTCCAAGGATGAACCAGACTTGTGGAGGTCTACAATTGGTCTTTGCTGATTTCTTTTGATTTTCCCATGATGTCAAGCAAAGAGGCACTGAGTTTGAAGGTAGGCCTTGAAATGCATCAGCAGGTACACCTCCAATTGACTAAAATTATGTCAATTAGCCCATCAGAAGCTTCTAAAGCCAGGACATCATTTTCTGGAATTTTCCAAGCTGTTTAAAGGCACAGTCAACTTAGTGTATGTCAACTTCTGACCCACTGGAAATGTGATACAGTAAATTATGTCCTAACCGACTTGCCAAAACTATAGTTTGTTAAACAGAAATTTGTGGAGTGGTTGAAAAACGAGTTTTAATGTCTCCAACCTAAGTGTATGTAAACTTCCGACTTCAACTGTATTATTTCTTAACTGTTTCCACAGCCTTTCTTTAGTTTGCTCAACTTTTTGGTCCAACTGTTAAGTGATCAAATAATTATTGTTGGCACAAACTTAACTCCAATACAGTACCAGCAGCGTATGTGATGAGTCAAAGGGGGGGGGGGGGTGCTAAAAAGGGTACATTTAGAATTCCGGGTAGTTATTGGTTAACTATTTAACTAACAACTTATTGGTTCACAGAATTCCATTCTTCCAGCTACGCCACCATGTCTGTGTCAATAACTGATTTCACTTCTATATACCTCTTCTCACAGGACTAGTATTACTGTGGAACATCGGTTATGTAATTATTATCCCAGCATGTCTGTTTTACAGTGGATGAGTCAGACAGGACTTGTGTTACTGTAGAACATCGGTTATGTAATCATTACCCCAGCATGTCTGTTTTTCCAGTGCATGATTCAGACAGGACTAGTATAACTATAGAACAATGGTTATGTAATTATTACCCCATTTTGCCTTTTTTTCCAGTGGATGATTCAGACAGGACTGGTATTACTATAGAACATCGGTTATGTAATTTTACCACAGCATGTCTTTTTTTCCAGTGGATGATTCAGGCAGGACTAGTGTTACTATAGAACATCGGTTATGTAATTATTACCCCAGCATGTCTGCTTTTCCAGTGGATGATTCATACAGGACTAGTATAACTATAGTACATCGGTTATGTAATTATTACCCCAGCACTTATTTTTTTCCAGTGGATGATTCGTACAGAACATGTATAACTACAGAACATCGGCTGTGTAAATATTACCCCATTATGTCTGTTTTTCCAGTGGATGATTCGTGCAGGACTAGTTTTACTATAGAACATCGGTTATGTAATTATTATCCCAGCATGTCTGTTTTTCCAGTGGATGATTCAGACAGGGCTAGTATTACTATAGAACATTGGTTATGTAATTATTTCCCCAGCATGTCTGTTTTTCCAGTGGATGATTCAGACAGGACTAGTATTACTATAGAAGATTGGTTATGTAATTATGACCCCAGCATGTCTGTTTTTCCAGTGGATGATTCAGACAGGACTAGTATTACTATAGAACATCGGTTATGTAATTATTACCCCAGCATGCCTGTTTTTCCAGTGCATGATTCAGACAGGACTAGTATAACTATAGAACATTGGTTATGTAATTATTACCCCATTTTGCCTTTTTTTCCAGTGGATGATTCAGGCAGGACTAGTGTTACTATAGAACATCGGTTATGTAATTATTACCCCAGCATGTCTGTTTTTCCAGTGGATGATTCGTACAGGACTACTATTACTATAGAACATCGGTTATGTAATTATTTCCCCAGCATGTCTGTTTTTCCAGTGGATGTTTCAGACAGGACTAGTATAACTATAGTACATCGGTTATGTAATTATTACCCCAGCACTTATTTTTTTCCAGTGGATGATGCGTACAGGACTAGTATTACTATAGAACATCGGTTATGTAATTATTATCCCCTCATGTCTGTTTTACCAGTTGATGATTCAGACAGGACTAGTGTTACTATAGAACATCGGTTATGTAATTTTTACCCCAGCATGTCTTTTTTTCCAGTGGATGATTCGTACAGGACTAGTATTACTATAGAACATCGGTTATGTAATTATCTCCCCAGCATGTCTGTTTTTCCAGTGGATGATTCAGACAGGACTAGTGTTACTATAGAACATCGGTTATGTAATTATTATCCCCTCATGTCTGTTTTTCCAGTAGAGGATTCAGACAGGACTGGTATTACTATAGAACATCGGTTATGTAATTATTATCCCCTCATGTCTGTTTTTCCAGTGGATGATTCAGACAGGACTAGTATTACTATAGAACATCGGTTATGTAATTATTACCCCAGCATGTCTGTTTTTCCAGTGGATGATTCGTACAGGACTAGTATTACTATAGAACATCGGTTATGTAATTATCTCCCCAGCATGTCTGTTTTTCCAGTGGATGATTGAGACAGGACTAGTGTTACTATAGAACATCGGTTATGTAATTATTTCCCCAGCATGTCTTTTTTTCCTGTGTATGATTCGTACAGGACTGGTATTACTATATTAAATCGGTTATGTAATTATTACCCCATTATGTCTGTTTTTCCAGTGGATGATTCAGACAGGACTAGTATTACTATAGAACATCGGTTATGTAATTATTACCCCAGCATGTCTGTTTTTCCAGTGGATGATTCAGACAGGACTAGTGTTACAATAGAACATCGGTTATGTAATGGTTTTCCTCCTCTTCGTCTGAAGAGGAGAGGCGAGAAGGATCGGAGGACCAATATGCGGCGTGGTAAGTGTCCATGGTTGTTTATTAAACACATAAACTGAACACACTCTACAAAACAATAAACGTACCGTGAATAACGAAAACCGAAAACAGTACTGTGTGGTGTAAAACACAAACACGGAAACAATCACCCACAAACAAACAGTGAAACCCAGGCTACCTAAGTATGATTCTCAATCAGAGACAACTAACGACACCTGCCTCTGATTGAGAACCATAATAGGCCGAACACAGAAAAACAACCTAGACACCTAGAATGCCCACCCAACTCGCGTCCTGACCAACTAAAACAAACAATTAACACAATAACTAGGGTCAGAACATGACAGGTTATGTAATTATTACCCCAGCATGTCTGTTTTTCCAGTGGATGGCACATAATTGCATTACCTGAGCTCCCACAGTAAAACTTATCCCATCCCAATAGGGCTTTAAGGTTATACTTTGCACTTAAAATGTAAATCTCAGAGCTAAGGTATTTGTTTAAGTGCAATGTGTAGCCATCCAGGTGAAATCAGTTATTGACACAGACATGGTGGTGTCGCAGGAAGATTGGAATGCTTTGAACCAATAGGTTGTCAGTTCAAATCCCAGGTGTAGACATGTTGGACATGAATTACTGTATAAATGACCATGTGCAATGTAATTATGTACTGTATGTGAACTATGTACATGTAAGTTTGAAGAAGTTGTATGTGAAAATCACTGTGTTTAACTAGTTCCACAACCTTCTTTAGGTAAGATTTCCCCAAAAATAATTTGTAGTTGAATGAACATATGAGACACTTTGAGCAAACACATTTTAATTTGACATAATTTTTGGTAAATGTTATCACATTTTTTAAAGTTCAGGTAACACTGACCAAAAAGTTGAGTAAACTAAAAAAACACTTACTTAATAATATTTAGTTGAAACAATTGTTGTTGTTTTTTTACAGTGTAGATGGGCCAGCTGCAAAGTCTAAATTGACTATATCGTCAAAATTCATGAAAACAGAAATTCGCTTTTTGGTCTTAATAAATGCCAACCTGCCTCTACTCTCCACCAGATGGAGTTCTGGAAGACTCGCAGTGTGTACACGGTGAGCAGCCACGAGCAGACCAGGGACGGCCGTTCAGAGGGCCACCTCTACATGGTGGTTCCCCTGCTGGGCGTGGCTCTCCTCCTCCTCATCGCCCTCTTCCTCATCTGGAGGTGCCAGCTGCAGAAGGCCACACGGCGGCGGCCCGCCTACACCCAGAACCGCTACATGAACAACCGCAACACCCGCAGCCTGCCGCGCATCCTGGTCCACCGGGACACGCCATCCCACTCCGAGACCCCCTTATCCAGGCCCACGGTGGTGGTGAGTGGGGTGGAGAGAGTAGTAGGAGGAAGTGGAGGAGGGTCGCTGGTTTGCGCTGCAAACGTTCCCCAAGAACCTCACTCCCACCCTCAGAACACTCGCTCAGCCCTGTACGTCCAGGATCCGTCTGTGTCAGTAGCGTCGCGTCTCTCCGGTGCCACACCTCCTCCTTCCTATGAGGAGGTGACAGGACACCTGGAGAGCAGCAGCGATGAGGTGTCGGCGCCGTACAGCGACCCTCCGCCCAAATATGAGGAGATTGTCAAGGAGAAGTAAGCAGAGGGAGGGAGAGAGGGATGGAGGGATGGAGGCTGGGCCGGGGGCCATACTGTCAGATCCAACCCTCCCTCCATTGTCCTTGTCTCTGGTCTGAGGGGCTGGCAAACTGCTAGCTATCCGTGGGAAAGAATGCACTGTGGTATCTAATATCTTGAAGCACTTGTTGTATCTATCGCTGACTGACTACTGTACAAGGTTTGGAACGACGATGATCTGTGCTACACTGTGTTTTCTTCTTGAGTTATCTATCTTGCCAATGCCTGGGGTTTGGCGGTCTGTTTTGATTTTGCGTTGTTGTTATGCATCAGTGTTTCTCACTGTACTCTGAATGTGGTGGTCATTGTTTACTAGTGCGTATGACTCTGCAGTGAAGCGCTATATCCATAATAACTGTATATTTATACTGTATACTTTTCCACCTTTCTCTCATCACACCAGCTGTAGCTAGTCACTTGGAGAAATACAATCGCTGCGTCTACACTGCCTTCCCCCCTAAACACTGAAGAAACGACACCTTTTCCCGGACACCCTGAGGCACCTTTAAATGTGTCAGCCATCCCAAATGGTGCCCTATTCCCTACATAGTGTACTCACTACTTTTGACCAGGGCCATTTGGGACGTGGTTGTGAGAGGAATGGAACATTGCCAAGTCACCCTCCATCCCCTGAGAGGAAGAGACTACTGTGTGGATGAAGGTAGTGAGGAAGTTTCCAAGCCCTCAGTAGTACTTCTTCCTCTCCAGAGTTGTGCCGTGACTCATGATAAAGGAGAGTTGATTTGCCAAATGTGCACTGCTGATTACGTGTACTGCTTTCTGAACACACAAAATGAAAAGAAAAAGTATATTCTTCCATTTATTGAAAGTAGTATGGTTTAACAAACAGAAACAGTAGCTAGTGCTTGTGGACTATGGGACTATAGGACTATCTTATTATGAAGAGGATGCAGCCAGACACAGCGGATGAGTTGGGATCTTCAGTGTTTCTCCTCTTTGTCTGCACATCCAACGCCAAGGCCGTCTTTCTCCACATACATCCTCTGGTCATGGAAGGGCCTTGAATTAAGAGGAAACAGATGCACTCCAAGTGTATGGTGGGAAGAACACGCGCATACTATCTCAAAATGTCAATCAGGTATTTGAGTTTTTGGCTAATTAGAAAATAATTGAATGACCTGATAATTAATTTCAGTCCTTTATTAAGCTTACCAGTAAATATACTATCTTACACACACAAACAAAGACACACAGGTACGCACGCACGCACAAAGACACACACACACACACACACAGGTACGCACGAATGCACACGCACGCACACAAACACACACACACACACGGGTACGCAGACACACACACACACGCACATGTACGCATGCACGCACGCACGCACACACACACACACACATACACACACACACACACACACACACACACACACACACACACACACACACACACACACACACACACACACACACACACACACACACACACACACACACACACACACACACACACACACACACAGAGGAAGCACAATCAGTAGCTCTGACAACATTCCAGTCAACCCTCAGCCTATCCCTCTCAAAGCTGCAGAGTGAACTTTACAATGCTGGCTTCAGTACTGCTGTGCTATTACTGTTTACAATTGCTACTTTTTAAAATCTTGTTTGAATAGATGCGTAAGAAATCTCTAGACTAGTGAGCCATGGTCGGGTATATCACCATCATGACTGCTGAATGGTACAAATGCTCTTCTTTTCTTTAGTCTCTTCTTGTTTTGTTGTTTGCCTTTTGACTGCTTTTTCACTTGTGTCTCGTTTTGTTGGTGTTCAAACCTTGTTGAACCAGACATCCACCAACCAGGACATGCAACAGAAGTAGTGTTTCAGAATCAGCTCAGGTTGCCAGCAGTAACAGTCTCTATGTAATATACTAACCACTGCCAATGGCTGGACCAAATGGGATCACAAGATAACTCTGACTTGTACTGCAATACCTGGAGTACCTGTTTTTTACACAGGGGAGAGAGAAAAGGAGCGACCAAGGGCAGAGAGAGAGAGATAGGGTGCGGGAGATGCCCTCTGGCCTGTCTGGGGCCTTCTCCTCAAGGTTAGCAATGTAAGCGTCTGGCCTGGGCTTAGTCTGCTCTGCAGTTTTCCAAGGAAGGAGGGATGACAAAACACTAGGGCTTCTACAGGGAAGGGAAGGAGGGATGGACACAGGGCTACTGCAATGGTCCTTCCCTTTCTAGAGGAGCTAGATGCTGGCTGCTTCTGATGATGTGAGCACTGTCTGTCTGCTTCTGATGATGCGAGCGTTGTCTGTTTCTGTCTGCTGACTAGTTCCTAGTGTCCTCGGGCTCTCAAGGCTCTTTATACTGACATCTATTCTACAGTTTGTGCTGATTCATATTCATGAAATGAACAATGTGCGAGAGTGTGTGCGTGTATGTGTGTGTGAGATCCTGTATTTGTGCCCAAACTCTCCTTAAAAATTCACTTCACTAAAGATTGAAATACTCCACAAAAACAATTGTTTATGTTCTTTACTATATCTATATATTCATGCATGTACATGTAAATATACAGTGCGTTCGGAAAGTATTCAGACCCCTTGACTTTTTCCACATTTTGTTATGTTACAGCCTTATTCTAAAATTGATTAAATACTGTTTTCCCCTCAGAAGTCTACACATAATAACCCACAATGACATGCTTTTAGAATATTTAGCAAATGTATAACCCGGCCCCCCCAAAAACATACCTTATTTACATGAGTATTCAGACCCTTTGCAATGAGAATCGAAATAGAGCTCAGGTGCATCCTGCTTCTCCTGATCATCCTTGAGATGTTTCTACAACTTAATTGGAATCCACCTGTGGTAAATTCAATTGATTGGACATGATTTGGAAAGGCACACACCTGTCTATATAAGGTCCCACAGTTGACAGTGCATGTCAGAGCAAAAACCAAGCCATGAGGTTGAACAAATTGTCCGTAGAGATCCGAGACAGGATTATGTCGAGGCACAGATTTGGTGTTGGCGTACCAAAGAATGTCTGCAGTATTGAAGGTCCCCAAGAACACAGTGGCCTCCATCATTCTTAAATAGAAGACGTTTGGAACCACCAAGACTCTTCCTAGAGCTGGCCGCCCAGCCAAACTGAGCAATCAGGGGCGAAAGGGCATTGGTCAGTGAGGTGACCAATAACCAGATGGTCACTCTGACAGAGCTCTAGAGTTCCTCTGTGGAGATGGGAGAACCTTACAGAAGGACAACCATCTCTGCAGCACTCCCCCAATCAGGCCTTTATGGTAGAGTTGCCAGACGGAAGCAACTCCTCAGTAAAAGGCACATGACAGCACATCTGGAGCTTGCCAAAAGCCACCTAAAGAGTCTCAGACCATGAGAAACTAGATTATTTGGCCTAATGTAAAGGAAACCTGGCACCATCCCTACGGTGAAGTATGGTGGTGGCATTATCGTGGTGGCATTATCATTCTGTGGGGATGTTTTTCAGCAGCAGGGACTGAGAGACGAGTCAGGATCGAGGGAAAGATGAACGGAGCAAAGCACAGAGAGATCCTTGATGAAAACCTGCTCCAGAGCGCTCAGGACCTCAGACTGGGGTGAAGGTTCACCTACCAACAAGATAACGACCCTAAGCACAAAGTCTGCGTAGGAGTGGCTTCGGGACAAGTCTCTGAATGTCCTTGAGTGGCCAAGTTAGAGCTCGGAATTGAACCTGATCAAACATTTCTGGAGAGACCTGAAAATAGCTGTGCAGCAACGCTCCCCATCCAACCTGACAGAGATTGAGAGGATCTGCAGAGAAGAATGGGAGAAACTCCCCAATTACAGGTGTGCCAACCTTGTAGCGTCATACCCAAGAAGAATTGAGGTTGTAATTGCTGCCAAAGATGCTTCAACAAAGTACTGAGTAAAAGGTCTGAATACTTATGTAAATATCATATTTCAGTTTTTTTATTATTAATACATTTGAATTAAACCTGTTTTTGCTTTGTCATTATGGATTATTGTGTGTAGATTGATGAGGGAAAAAACTATTTAATCCATTTTAGAATAAGGCTGTAACCTAACAAAATGTGGAAGAAGTCAAGGGGTCTGAATACTTTCCGAATGCACTGTAGATATATATATCGCACACTACGGTTGATGTTTTCTAATGGTTTTTAATGGGTGCATGAATATCTGATAATTTTTGTCAATGACTTGGGTTCAACACTATGTCTACATCCCAAATGGCACTCTGTTCCCTATGAAGTGCACTTCTTTTGACCAGAGGCCTATGTGCCCTGGTCAAAAGTAGTGCACTATATAGGGAATAGGGTGCCATCTGGGACGAAGCCTATATCACTAGTCTAGAAGTGACTGTGCTTGTGATGCTGTTCAATGTTTAGAAAGACGGACCTTGAAGCCTCACAAATAGGGGCCAGAAGTTGAACCTGTTTAGAAAAACCCTTGGCTCTATTCATGATCACGCCTCAAGAAAGAACTGTGAGCACAATGCGATGGACTTATATGATTGGTTTACAGTGGTGCTACATTAGCCTGAATGCTGATCTGTTTGTGCTATCTTGCCAACTCCTGTCACACATTGTCATGCCTAACATTGACTTCAAAATGACAGCAATGGAGTTGGCAAGAGCACAAACAGATCTGGGATCAGGCCAATGCTACAGGGAGTTCATTACGAAGATCACTGCTTGCTGCTCTCCACTGTTACATAAATCAGTCAACAACGGGTATAGGATCAGAAAACTGCAATTCTAACCTTTACCAGTAGCGGGATGAAAAACATCTGACCCTGTATCAGTGTATAACAGCTGTTTCTACCTACGGTGCATAAATGAGGGTTACAAGTGAGAGTAGCTTAGATAGGTCTCCTAGACTAATGAACCTTGGACAATCCAGGCCTCATCAACATTCAGTTAGTTCAGATACAGTTACATAAGCCACAGCCTGGCCTCCCACTCTGTTAAAGTTGATTTCACCCAGTTATCATGAAGAAACCACTGAAATATTAGAAATGTCCAAATACTCATTCTCTTGTTACTGGATGTCCATTAAATGGGTTCAGCCTGACAAATGCTTTATTAATACTCACGTGTCTTTGACCAAAGTACCATACAGTCTGTCTCTGGGTCACTGGCCCTATGCTCTGGTCCAGGGCATTACATGTGGCCTTCTTCAACAAGGCTTGCCGCATGTAACACCCTGGACCAGAGCAACTGTGGTCTATGCTTCCTCCTGGTTCTGTCTGGTTGTGGATATACTGGGCTTTCTGGGTCTCAAATGTCACCCTATTCCCTATATGGTGCACTTCTTTGGACCAGGACCCATAGGGATCTGGCAATAAATAGTGGACCATGTAGGGAATAGGGGGCCATTTGGGGACGCAGGCCTGCATGTGGGTCAGTGTGAGAGTCGGAGGAGAGGGTGATGTGAAGGGGGCTGGGTGTCTCTCATCTTATGACAGACCCAGTGGAATTGGTGGTGGTCCTAATGGAATACAATAGAGTTAAAATAGGTTGCTGTTAACCCAATTTCAAACACAAACCATGTGGTTGTACTGCTGCCTATCACTTTCTATGTATTAGAAAGGTGGTGGGGGATGCAACAAACATACATTCAGTCAGCTACTGTCATATTTTGGTATAGTTAAGTTGACAACAATGTATACAATATTACAATGTATACAATATTACAATGTATACAATATTACAATGTATACAATATTACAATGTATACAATATTACATATCTTCATCTGTCTTTTCATGTTTCAATTGGGGTGAAACGTGTAATATACACAGAGTGTACAAAACATTATTGACTCCAACATGTTGTGTCAAGTTGGTTGGTTTACACACAGGAAGCTGTTGAGCATGAAAAACCCTGCAGCATAGCAGTTCTTCACACACTGAAACCTTTGTGCCTCGCACCTACTGTCATACCCCGTTATAAGGGACGTGAATATTTAGTCTTGTCCATTCACCGTCTGAATGACACACACACATACAATCCATGTCTCAATTGTCTCAATGTTTAAAATCCTTCTTTAACCTGTCTCCTCCTCTTTATCTACACTGATTGAAGTGGATTTAACAAGTGACATAAATAAGGGATCATAGCGATCACCTTTATTCACCTGGTCATGGAAAGAGCAGTTGTTCCTTAAGTTTTGTACACTCAGTGTAAATATCATGCAATTGCAAAGTGAGTCAGAGAAGTATGTTTTTTTTAGACATATTTTTACCAGAAAATGTCTAACAGCCAAAATATGACGTCTTTCCCAGATGTCTCCATTACCTTGTTGTAACCAGGTTATCTTTATAAGCAGAAAACCAGTTTACAACGCCAAATGTTGCCCCCTGGGTGTAAGTAGGCTAATGTATCTACGTCAGATTGTGGGGGGGGGGGCGGGGATCTGTCCCAAATAGGTCCCAAATGGATGCCATGTGGCTCAGTATGGCACGTCCCATGGGAGACCAGTATGAAAAATGTCTGCACTCACTACTGTAAGTCACTCTGGATAAGAGCGTCTGATAAATTACTAACATGTAAATGTATTCCCTTTAAAGTGCACTACTTTTGAAAAAGTATTCTGCATGTGTCCCAAATGGCACCCTATGGGACCTGGTCAAATGTAGGTCTAGTGCACTAAATGTGGAATAGGTTGCCATCTGGGACACATCCCTCTGTCACTAAATCCTCTTTGTCACAGTGGATGGATAACATCATCACTCGATAGTCACACACACCACATACCGTACTAAGTGCCAATTTCTCTCTTTCTCTTGTTGGTAAAGCACTGATGCTGAATTACTTTGTGAATATATTAAAGTGCATTTATCCATACTTGCTTTCTCTCTCTGTGCCCCTGTTGTGTCTGTGATTGGTTTTGTATGAGTCAGGTGATCAGATTATTTGATTAGGAGATGTCTTAGCAATGAGATAAAAATGTGTAATCTACATGGCACATTGAAGGAAGTGTGGCTAGGTAGCCTGGTTAAGGCTGACTGAAAGCTGTACTCATCATTGGGCACACTGTTCAGTCTGGTTAAAGCAGTGTATGTGACCAAAGGGCCGGTGCTGGAAGGCTGTAACTGCACTTTGGCTCCATCTGGTGGGCAAACAGAGGAGTGGGCCACTTCGATGGCTCAAAGAGTGAATGAACATTTCAAGGTAATGAGGCTTGGGAAGCATGAGAAGGTCAAATCCCTTTTATTAAATATTCCTAAAAATCAAGGGGTTTATTTAATGAATTGTATTACAGGAAAACATACATACTGTGGTTTCAAGTTAAAGGGGCATTCCGCAGTTGAAACAATAACAAAGCGCCACTGTTTCGGTAAAAAGCTGACGGATGAGGCGGAGGAGAAACGTAACTACTCTCAAATTCAAAGAAAGTGCTATGGATGCAAGGACTGACGTTCCATGATATCAAAACGATAGTTTTAACCGTGTTTTGAGGCTATAGAGTGTTTGTTTACATTTACTTTGTTTTACGAGCATTGGAGTCAAACAAACGTCTAAATGCCTCGAACCCGATCAGAAGCCGAAGTATAAGTAATATTCTTCAAGAATCAATGGGTGCATATCCTTCACTTATTTGTAAGGTAAAAAAGTATGTACCAACTGTAGATTGTCTCTTTAAAACATTCACATACCTGTGTTTTAGTTTAGTTCATTCTTTCAGCATTATTACAAGTTCTTAAAAACAGTTTTCATTAAAAACGGAATAAATGTTTCTGTTACAAGAAAAAACATCAATAGCTGGAGATTTTAATGGGCTCCACTGCGCATCTGAGGCCACAGGTGAGATGGTACATGAGGATGTGTCTGAATGCCTTGTCTCTCAGGCCGTAGATCAGAGGACTCAGACACCTGGGCAGGATAATCAGGATGATAAACACAATATACTCAATCTGTGTGGCTTTATCCATTGCTCTGGATTTCAAGGCTGACACTATAGTAGGAACCAGGGTGGAGGAGAGACTCAGGCCTAGCTGGATCAGGTGCAGGAGAACCGTGTTACGAGCCTTGCTGTTTATGTCCTTGTCTGCGGAGGCCGACTTGGCTACCATCATCATAGCGATGTAGGAGTATATGATGATAAAACCAACTGTCATGAAGACGATGCTGATGAACACATTGTCTACCTGGTTGTGAATCTTCAGGTGGAAAAGCTCGCTGGTAGAGCAGAATTCCTGCATGAACTGGTCCAGGGGCATGGACTCTAGAACCAGCAGCATGACAAGCTTAATGATAGTGTTTAGGGAACACAGGATCCACACCACAGCAATGACCACGCCCGTAGTCCTGGGGGTGACAATGGAGGCATGCCTCAGAGGATAACAGATCGCCACGTACCTGGAAAGGATCATTTTTATTGAGTACCAAATATAGGCCCTGGTCAAAAGTAGTACACTATTTAACCTTTATTTAACCCTTGAGGTTAGAAACCTCTTTTGCCCGGGGGACTAAATAGGGGAAAGGGTATAAGCAAACATACCTCTCTAGCGACATCACAGACAGGTTGAGAGGGGAAACAGCGCTGGTGAAAATGGCCACCAACACAATCATAACACATATATATCGGATCACAAACAACCCAGCGACGGCTAATATGTACAGCAGTTGGCTGGTCAGCAGTAGGATGGTGTCGGCGAAGAGGAGGTTACCTACCGGAAATGAACACGTTAAACATTTGTTGGGAATACAATAATTACACAGATTGTTATTTAACACAACTTGAATTGTAATGCATTCTACCCCATCTTTGCTTTCACAAATACATGAAAAGCTAGTTTGGAGTGCATTTAGAGCTTCTAAAGACCTCAATACCAAATGAATTGGGAACAGGTTATCATGTAACAAGCCACAGGCCATGGAAGATTTCAAATTTGAATGTATGACCTGATTGGGCTTAGCAGTACTGCTGAAGCATCTGCACACTTCTACAGAGGCGGCTTTAGGTTCAGATCTGGCCTACTGCCCCTTGACACAACCTGTGTCTTTCTCCACTGTCGTCCTCTCTCAATATCTGTTCAATACTCTTGTATAAAACGTCCGGTGGCCAGGTTTACCAAACAAGATGTAGCGTGAGGTCTCTCTGAACATGGGCTTGCTCTTCAGACTGTACAGCATGATAGTGTTGATGTAGAGGAAGAGGAGACATGGAGACACAGACAGGAAGCCCATGAACGTCCTTATGGGCACTGCCAACCTCTGATTGGTCAACGAAACGTTGTTGGACAGGAGCTGGAATGGGGGTGTTGTATTGGACATGTTTCAGGCGCATCTGTAGAGACAAAAATACTTTAAACAAAAATATTTATATTACATGTACAGTGAGGTCTGTACAAATATTTGGACAGTGACACATTTTTTTGTTGTTTTGGCTTTGTACTCTAGCACTTGGTAGCGCAGCGGTCTAAGGCACTGCATCTCAGTGCTAGAGGTGTCACCACAGACCCTGGTTTGATTCCAGGCTGTCCCATAGGGTGGCGCACAATTGGCCCAGCATCATCCGGGTTTGGCTAGTTTAGGCCGTCATTGTAAATAAGAATTTGTTCTTAACTGACCTGCCTAGTTAAGTAAAGGATAAATAAAAAGTCCATATCAGATTAACCTTTCAGAAATTACAGTAATTTTTGAACATAGTCTCCTCCCTTTTAAGGAACCAAAAGAATTGGGACAAATTCACTTATACGTGTATTAAAGTTGTCAAAATGTTGTTTTTGGTCCCATATTCCTAGCACGCAATGACTAAATCAAGCTTGTGACTCTACAAACTTATTGGATGCATTTGCAGTTGGTTGTGTATTAGATGATCTATGTCCAATAGAAATGAATGGCAAACAATGTATTGTCTAATTTTGGAGTCACTTTTACTGTAAATATGAATAGAATATGTTTCTGTAGAATTCAACATTATGAACATGAATGAAAATACTCTCAAATTAAGCTGACAGTCTGCGCTTATAGTCATTGTATAATGCCAAAGTGCTGGAGTACAGAGCCAAAACAAAAACATCATTGTCACAGTCCAAATGCTCTTGGACTTCACTGTATCTGTAATACAGTATATTGCTTATACAGGTCTGGAACGGTGGTGTTGTATTGGACATGTCTCTGTCGCATCATTCTGTAGAGACAAACATACAGCCATTATTGTAATATATCTATAATATATTTCCTTCAGCCCTGGACAGGTCTGTAATGGTGGTGTTGTATTGGACATGTCTCTGTCGTATACATTAGGACAAACATGCATTCATTATACCTCTATGAGAAACATTGACAGGGTGGTCCCAGATCTCTTTGTGCTATATAGCCAAATCCTAAGGTTGTTGTCAATTTCAAACAACAGCTCTGGGAGCAGACTAGCATATTGCCTGCCCTAGGATCAAATCAAACATGCAATATGATAACAATCAAATCAAATCTCAAATTCAAACTGCTATAAATGCAATGCTTTTTATGCTAATGGAATAGCAAAAACAATTGAACACAGCAAAGACAAAGAATTTGTAAAAATATTACAGAATCCCACAACTGTTTCCTTCTGTAGCTTTTCAGTCACAATTCAGTTCACATTGAAGGCAGAGGAATCACCCCCAGGAGATCTCTTGAAGTAATTTCAAAGCAGAAATACTCACTGTCAGTTCAGTTACAGTCTGAGGCTCTGTAGGGCTCTGCCCAAGGTGTGTGGGGCTCACCTCTTGTCCACCTCTTATAAGATATATATCGACAGCTCACTCTACATCACACCATCACATGTGCCGGTCCTGTAGCCAATAACAGAGTAGCATGAGGTGATCTAGCCTGTGAGGGCAGATGTCAGCCTAATCGACCAATGTCTTTATTAAATGTGGACTCTAAAATAGTTGCTCAATTATTAGTGAATCATCAAGAAACGGTTGCATGCTGTAGTCTGGTCCTGTGGTAGTGCTGCCAGTCCAGCCAATCAGGATCCAGAGAGAAATACAAACTGTTAGCCTACTGTAGTGCAGGGCAATTATTTCCATGGAGGGCCTCATTAGAATATTTAGAATATATTCATTAGAATATTACACGATTATACATCATGTGTATGACTATGCTGACAGATATATCTACTGTAAATCACATCCAGATATGCTGCTTATTTTACTTTTTTAACATGCGCAGAAATAAACCACGTCCATGTTCTCCTTTTGGTAGGTATTTTCATTATTAAACATGCAATGAACTACACGGAGGGAAAAGTACACTGTGCATTCAGCACCACGGACAGAACTCTTGTTAACGGGTATGCACAACAACACAAGAAAGAGAGAGAGCTCAACATTACATTTCAACTACTCAATCAGTGTGAGGAGTGAAGTCTCTGATGGGCATTAACTAGAGCAGTGAAGTCAGGTACAGTTTCTGATGTCGCTATGCACAGGATTGCTGAGAGGTGAGAGTCAGTAAGAGATGATCTGTTATATTTCATCACTGAAAATGTCTGTTCACATACATAGGTTGACCCAAACAGTACAAACATCTTCTGAGCATGACTCCTAATCTTTGGAAAGTTTTGTTCATCGAGAGATTTTTATTTATTTATTTTATTTCACCTTTATTTAACCAGGTAGGCAAGTTGAGAACAAGTTCTCATTTACAATTGTGACCAGGCCAAGATAAAGCAAAGCAGTTCGACACATACAACAACACAGAGTTACACATGGAGTAAAACAAACATACAGTCAATAATACAGTAGAAAAATAAGTCTATATACGATGTGAGCAAAGGAGGTGAGATAAGGGAGGTAAAGGCAAAAAAAGGCCATGGTGGCGAAGTAAATACAATATAGCAAGTAAAACACTGGAATGGTAGATTTGCAGTGGAAGAATGTGCAAAGTAGAAATAAAAATAATAGGGTGCAAAGGAGCAAAATAAATAAATACAGTAGGGGAAGAGGTAGTTGTTTAGGCTAAATAATTTGATGGGCTATGTACAGGAGCAGTAATCTGTGTGCTGCTCTGAAAGCTGGTGCTGAAAGCTAGTGAGGGAGATAAGTGTTTCCAGTTTCAGAGATTGTTGGAGTTCGTTCCAGTCATTGGCAGCAGAGAACTGGAAGGAGAGGCGGCCAAAGGAAGAATTGGTTTTGGGGGTGACCAGAGAGATATACCTACTGGAGCGCGTGCTACAGGTGGGTGCTGCTATGGTGACCAGCGAGCTGAGATAAGGGGGACTTTACCTAGCAGGGTTTTGTAGATGACCTGGAGCCGGTGGGTTTGGCGACGAGTATGAAGCGAGGGCCAGCCAACGAGAGCGTACAGGTCGCAGTGGTGGGTAGTATATGGGGCTTTGGTGACAAAACGGATGGCACTGTGATAGACTGCATCCAATTTATTGAGTAGGGTATTGGAGGCTATTTTGTAAATGACATCGGCGAAGTCAAGGATCGGTAGGATGGTCAGTGTTACGAGGGTATATTTGGCAGCATGAGTGAAGGATGCTTTGTTGCGAAATAGGAAGCCAATTCTAGATTTAACTTTGGATTGGAGATGTTTGATGTGAGTCTAGAAGGAGAGTTTACAGTCTAACCAGACACCTAGTTATTTGTAGTTGTCCACATATTCTAAGTCAGAACCGTCCAGCGTAATGATGCTGGACGGGCGGGCAGGTGCAGGCAGCGATCGGTTGAAGTGCATGCATTTAGTTTTACTTATATTTAAGAGCAGTTGGAGGCCACGGAAGGAGAGTTGTATGGCATTGAAGCTCGTCTGGAGGTTAGTTAACACAGTGTCCAAAGAAGGGCCAGAAGTATACAGAATGGTGTTGTCTGCGTAGAGGTGGATCAGAGAATCACCAGCAGCAAGAGCGTCATCATTGATGTATCACGAGAAGAGAGTCAGCCCAAGAATTGAACCCTGTGGCACCCCCATAGAGACTGCCAGAGGCCCGGACAACAGGCCCTCTGATTTGACACACTGAACTCTATCAGAGAAGTAGTTGGTGAACCAGGCAAGGCAATCATTTGAGAAACCAAGGCTATCGAGTCTGCCGATGAGGATGTGGTGATTGACAGAGTCGATAGCCTTGGCCAGGTCAATGAATACGGCTGCACAGTATTGTTTCTTATCGATGGCGGTTAAGATATCGTTTAGGACCCTGAGCGTGGCTGAGGTGCACCGATGACCAGCTCTGAAACCAGATTGCATAGCGGAGAAGGTGCGGTGGGATTTGAAATGGTTGTTAATCTGTTTGTTGACTTGGCTTTCGAAGACCTTAGAAAGACATGGTAGGATAGACATAGGTCTGTAGCAGTTTGGGTCTTGAGTGTGTCCCCCCTCTGAAGAGGGGGATGACCGCAGCTGCTTTCCTATGTTTGGGAATCTCAGACGACACGAAAGAGAGGTTGAACAGGCTAGTAATAGGGGTTGCAACAATTTCGGCAGATCATTTTAGAAAGAAAGGGTCCAGAATGTCTAGCCCGGCTGACTTGTAGGGGTCAAGAATTTGCAGCTCTTTCAGAACATCAGCTGACTGGATTTGGGAGAAGGATAAATGGGGAAGGCTTGGGCGAGTTGCTGTGGGAAGTACAGTGCAGTTGACCGGGGTAGGGGTAGCCAGGTGGAAAGCATGGCCAGCCGTAGAAAAATGCTTTTTGAAATGTTCAATTATAGTGGATTTATCGGTGACAAAGTTTCCTATCCTCAGTGCAGTGGGCATCTGGGAGGAGGTGTTCTTATTCTCCATTGACTTTACAGTGTCCCAGAACTTTTTTGAGTTTGTGTTGCAGGAAGCAATTTTCTGCTTGAAAAAGCTAGCCTTGGCTTTTCTAACTGCCTGTGTATATTGGTTTCTAACTTGCCTGAAAAGTTGCATATCACGGGGGCTGTTCGATGCTAATGCAGAACGTCATAGGATGTTTTTGTGTTGGTTAAGGGCAGTCAGGTCTGGAGAGAACCAAGGGCTATATCTGTTCCTGGTTCTACATTTCTTGAATGGGGCATGCTTATTTAAGATGGTGAGGAAGGCATTTTAAAAAAATAATCAGGCTGACGGGATGAGGTCAATATCCTTCCAGGATACCCGGGCCAGGTCGATTAGAAAGGCCTGCTCGCTGAAGTGTTTCAGGGAGTGTTTGACAGTGATGAGTGGAGGTCGCTTGACCGCTGACCCATTACGGATGCAGGCAATGAGGCAGTGATCGCTGAGATCATGGTTGAAAACAGCAGAGGTGTATTTAGAGGGCAAGTTGGTTAGGATGATATCTATGAGGGTGCCCGTGTTAACGACTTTGGGGTGGTACCTGGTAGGTTCATTGATAATTTGTGTGAGATTGAAGGCATCAAGCTTAGATTGTAGGATGGCTGGGGTGTAAAGCATCCAGTTTAGGTCACCTAGCAGCACAAGCTCTGAAGATAGATGTGGGGAAATTAGTTCACATATGGTGTCCAGAGCACAGCTGGTGGCAGCGGGTGGTCTATAGCAGAGACTATAGAGACTTGTTTTTAGAGAGTTGGATTTTTAAAAGTAGAAGTTAAAATTGTTTGGGTACAGACCTGGATGGTAGGACAGAACTCTGCAGGTTATCTCTGCAGTAGATTGCAACACCGCCCCCTTTGGCCGTTCTATCTTGTCTGAAAATGTTGTAGTTAGGGATGGAGATTTCCTAAACCAGGATTCAGACACGTCTAGAACATCCGGGTTGGCAGAGTGTGCTAAAGCAGTGAATAAAACAAACTTAGGGAGGAGGATTCTAATGTTGACATGAATGAAACCAAGGCTATTACGGTTACAGAAGTCATCAAAAGAGAGCGCCTGGGGAATCGGAGTGGAGCTAGGCACTACAGGGCCTGGATTCACCTCTACATCACCAAAGGAACAGAGGAGGAGTAGGATAAGGGTACGGCTAAAAGCTATGAGATTTGGTCGTCTAGGACGTCCGGAACAGAGAGTAAAAAGAGGTTTCTGGGGGCAATAAAATAGCTTCACGGTATAATGTACAGACAAAGGTATGGTAGGATGTGAATACAGTGGAGGTAAACCTAGGAATTGAGTGATGATGAAAGAGATATTGTCTCTAGATACATCATTGAAACCAGGTGATGTCATTGCATGTGTGGGTGGTGGAACTAATAGGTTGGATAAGATATAATGAGCAGGGCTAGAGGCTCTACAGTGAAATAAGCCAATAAACACTAACCAGAACAGCAATGGACAAGGCATATTGACATTAAGGAGAGGCATGCTTAGTCGAGTCATCATAAGGTCCAGTGAGTAGTGAGGTTGGTTGGGGGTCACGGCGATTCAGACACCTAGCCGGGCCATCGGTAGCAAGCTAACAGAAGATGGAGGTCTGTTTTTAGCCAACTGCGTTCCTCGTCAGTGACATTGTTTTTCATAGTTCTCCAATCACTGCATCAGACTGAAGATCGATAAGCTTAAGTTGCAAGTCAGTTATCCACATTGAAGGTGAAAGAAGAGGAAACCAAGGGCAGGCGGCTTGCGTTGAGATGAATAGTTAAGGAGAATAAAGAATGTGTTATGACTGAGGTCCCACTCAAGTTGTACAACTGATGTACAACTCATTAGGCACAATGGTTGTTATACAACAAAGAGTTTTCTGCACCGCACATTATTTATTATTATATCACTAAAATATAATTTGTATATCCCAGTATGGTACTCCCAAATGGGTACTGTAGCATCATACGAGAAACTGTCTTTCCGACTTATCAACCATGTGGAGAAATATGATTTGTAATGGGGTAAATATCTAGAACATATCAGTGGTTCATGAGACCTCAGTGAAAATGGGTTGTTAAATTTAAGCCATAAGCGTAGCCCTCTTCATGTGTTTTATTACCTTGGTTGATGTATTTATCCTATTCTCTCTGCCCAGTGTGATGTGATTAGCTAGTGATTTTAGTTGAGTCCCGTTTTCTATATTGTTTAGTTTGTTGTCATACTTTTTCTTTTCTTTTTCTCACAGAAAACAAGTTTTATTGGTATTTGTTGGGTCTTATTACTTTGTATTTGTTGTATTCTGTTGTTTCTGTATACAGCATTGAAAATGCCTGTCTCTCCATATTAGAAGTCTGCATCAGTCAGGCCCTTAATTCTCCCCATAGTGAAACCCTGACCACCAGTTAACACAACAACCACAACAGACACTCATTATGTCCATGTTTACTCAGAATGTTAATGATGGGACAAAGAAAATGGATGTTTATTTATCATATTAAATATTAATATGACTTCATTAAGGAGGGTGACCAGGGGATTGAAGCAGCATCCCTCCCTCCCTCTATGCCCTCATCCCTCCACCTCTCTATCCCTCAAGCCCTCATGAAACAGACAGTCCCTTGTTCCTTTAATACAGTTAGATTATTTTTAATATGATGATTAGACTTTTAATAATCCTTTGTGCCATCATTAACGCTACCAGACAGTAAATATTGACATCATTCATGCCTGTTGTAATGGTTGTTGTGTTGCGTGTCTGGGAGTCAGGGTTTCTCTACGGAGGGGAGCAGCTTGCATTTGATACTTTTCAAATGCCTTTGGGATTGTCATTGCTTAGATCATTTGTGTCCAGCCTCTTTACTACTGATGTTTTGGATATGCAGATGCCTAAATGTTCTCATCATAAAGGTTTAAACTTTGTTATGTGTCGTAGTTAGATTTCAATATGTGCATGTCTATTCATTTTCAGTAGTTAAGAAGTGTGATTGCTTTGGATTGTTATGGATGTGTTAGAGATAACACAGATTTTGATGTATGGTTCCAAGCTGTGTGTAGGCCTACTGTATTATCATGCAACAAAGCCACAGAGGCACCAAGGAGTAGCTACACAGGTTTAATGAATGTTCAGAGTTTCACCAATTAAAATGTTATGACACAAACATGGAAATAGGAAAGGTTGGGCATTGTTTATTCACCTTCAACTTTCTGTGAAAAGGAAGACAGAAAGCGAAGAGGGGATCAACATCATCCTTTTCACTCGAAACCACATGAATGTTTGAAAGAATACAACAGACTCTGTCAAAAGTCAAAAGTATTGCACTATATAGGGAATAAGATACCATTTTGGATGCATCAGACCTATAGACTGTACTTTTCCTCCGGCGTTGCGACCTTTGGCCCCGAGCTTGTTGACTTAGGTCTCAGCGATGTAACCGTGCTCCTCTGCCTCCTCCAGCTAATCTCATACTGCACCTTCTTAAACTTAGAAACGTCCTGGTTGGCTGCTTCCTCCTGTAAAGTGAAAATACAGAGGGAGAGAAGGAGAGAATATGAGAGGAAGAGGAGAGACGGAAAGAGGAAAAGAATTAACATCAGCATTCAACGTTTGAACATTCCTTTATGCAGAGAAATGTACAGCTCTATTATACTATTCAAGCAGCTCTCCTTGAATAGTGGTATAAAGTTAAGAATAGAAGGCCCTAGTCAAAAGTAGTGCACTACTATTAAACTGCTCCGGCTATTATCTAGTTCTGCGTCTGACTTCCCTGCCACCGGTTACGCACCCCTTACAGAATACCACACCCCACCATGGAGCCAGCAGGAGCAGGTACCCCGGTTAGAGGAGTAGAGGAGCGCGTCAGAGAACACGCAACGATGCTACAACATCTCGGCGTAACGATGGACCGCGTCGTCCAGACCATGGACCGCTGGGAGAGACAGGGAGTCCCTCCAGTGCCTCCACCAGCACACCCGGGGTTCACACTACTAGTCCCTGATGTACCCGGTCCAAGTGGGAGGCGTCTCGCGCTTCCCGGGGAGTATGATGGGACGGCGGGAACGGTGCCATGGGTTCCGACTACAGCTGGACCTATACCTGGGCATCGTTTACCCGGCTCCCTTGGGAAGGGAGATGGTGTCCGCCCTCGTCTCGTGCCTCTCAGGGAGAGCTCTGGAGTGGGCTAATGCCGTGTGGGAGGAAGGAGATGCGGCGTTGGACGACTTCACAGGGTTCACCCGCCGTTCACCCGCCGCCTGAGGGTAGAGCGGCGGGTGAATGCATTTTCCACCCGAGGCAGGGGACGAGGAGCGCCCAGGAGTTTGCCCTGGAATTTCGGACCCTGGCCGCAGGAGTGGGATGGAAAGACAGGGCCCTTATCGACCACTACCGTTGCAGCCTGCACGAGGATGTCCGTCAGGAGTTGGTCTGCAGGGATACCCCCCTCATCTTCGACCAGCTGGTGGACCTGTCCATTCGGATAACCTGCTGGTCTCCAGCGGACGTCCAGAGAGGGCTCTGACAATTCCCTCTCCAGCACCACCGCTCCGGTGCCTATGGAGCTGGGAGGTGCTGCGCTAAGGGAGGCTGGAGGAGGGGCTTTCACGTGTACCATCTGTGGCCGCAGAGGTCACACTGCTGGTCGGTGCCGGGTTGGTTCCTCTAGGGTCGAGGCAGCAGGCAGGGCACTCTGGCGTCACCCCAGGTGAGCATGCACCACTCATCCAGAGCCCTCTGTTGTACACCTGTTTGTGCATGTTTACTTTCCTGAGTTTTCCCCGCATTCCCAGCATAAGGCGCTCGTCAATTCAGGCGCGGCTGGAAATTTTATTGACAGAGAATTCGCCCATAGGTTAGGGATCCCTACTGTTCCAGTGGTTAGGGCTTTCCCAGTTCACGCTCTGGACAGTCGACCAATAGGGTCCGGGGTAATTAGGGAGGCTACCATCCCCCTGGGCATGGTGAAGCAGGGGGGTCATGAGGAGATAATCAGTCTCTTCCTCATTGACTCTCCTGCATTTCCCGTGGTACTAGGCTATCCCTGGTTAGCTCTTCATGACCCCACTATATCATGGCAACAGAGGGCTCTCACGGGGTGGTCGCGAGAGTGCTCAAAGAGGTGTTTAGGGGTTTCCGTTGGAGCGACTACAGTGGAAAGTCCAGACCAGGTCTCCACCGTGGGCATTCCCTCCGAATATGCCGATTTGGCTCTCGCCTTCTCCAAAAAGAAGGCGACTCAATTACCATCCCATCGACGGGCGATTATGAGATAAATCTCCTGGTAGATGCTACACTTCCCAGGAGTCACGTGTATCCCCTGTCACAGGCAGAGACAGCAGCTATGGAAACATATGTCTCCGAATCCCTGCGTCAGGGGTACATTCGGTCCTTCACTTCACCCACCTCCTCAAGCTTCTTTACAGTGCAGAAGAAGGAGGGAGGTCTGCGCCTAAATCAGATCACGGTGAGGTACAGTTACCCGCTACCTCTTATCGCCATTGCGATTGAGTCAATCCACGGGGCGCGCTTCTTCACCAAACTAGATCTCAGGAGCGCTTACAACCTGGTGCGTATCAGGGAGGGAGACGAGTGGAAGACGACGTTCGGTACGACCTCAGGGCATTATGAGTACCTCGTCATGCTGTACGGGTTGATGAATGCTCCATCAGTCTTCCAAGCCTTTATAGACAAGATTTTCAGGGACCTGCACGGGCAGGGTGTTGTGGTATTTATTGCTGACATTCTGATATACTCCGCTAAACGTGCCGAGCATGTGTCCCTAGTGCGCAGGGTGCTTGGTTGTCTGTTGGAGCATGACCTGTACATCAAGGCTGAGAAATGCCTGTTCCTCCAACAGTCTGTCTCCTTCCTAGGGTACCGCATTTCCAACTCAGGGGTGGACATGGAGAGTGACCTCATTTCAGCCGAGCGTAATTGGCCGACTCCCACCATGGTAAAGGAGGTGCAGCGGTGTCTAGGGTTTGCCAATTACTACTGGAGGTTTATCTGGGGTTTTGGTCGGGTAGCAGCTCCCATTACTTCACTGCTGAAGGGGGGACCGGTGCGTTTGCAGTGGTCGGCTGAGGCGGACAGGGCTTTTGGTCACCAGAGGGCTCTGTTTACCTCAGCTCCCGTGCTGTCCCATCCGGATCCATCTTTGGCGTTCACAGTGGAGGTGGACGCGTCCGAGGCTGGGATAGGAGCCGTGCTCCCTCAGAGGTCGGGTACGTCACCGAAACTCCGCCCGTGTACCTTCTTCTCGAGGAAGCTCAGCCCGACGGAGAGAAAATATTACGGTGGGAACCGGGAGCTGTTGGCTGTCGTTAAGGCTCTATAGGCGTGGAGACATTGGCTTGAGGGAGATGAACACCCTTTTCTCATCTGGACTGACCACCGCAATCTTGAGTACATCCGGGCAGCGAGGAGACTGAACCCTCGCCAGGCAAGGTGGGCCATGCTTTTCACCCGTTTTGTTTTCACACTTTCTTACAGACCAGGTTCCCAGAACGTGAAGGCAGACACACTGTCCCGGCTGTATGACACAGAGGAGCGGACCATGGATCCCACCCCCATACTCCATGCCTCCTGCCTGGTGGCACCGTTAGTGTGGGAGCTGGATGCGGACATTGTGCAGGCATTACGTGCAGAGCCCGCTCCCCTCCAGTGTCTCTCTGGGCATCTGTACGTTCCGTCTGCTGTCCGTGATCGGTTGATCTATTGGGCCCACACGTTACCTTCCTCTGGTCATCCAGGCATCGGTCGGACAGTGTGCTGTCTGAGTGGGAAGTACTGGTGGCCTACTTTGGCCAAGGTCGAGAGGGTTTATGTTTCCTCTTGGTCGGTGTGCGCCCAGTGTAAGGCTCCTAGGCACCTGCCCAGAGGTAAGCTACACCCCTTACCCATTCCACAACGGCCATGGTCGCACCTATCGATTGATTTCCTGACCGATCTCCCCCATCACAGGGAAACACCATGATCCTGGTTGTTGTGGATCGATTCTCTAAGTCCTGCCGTCTCCTTCCTCTGCCCGGTCTCCCTACGGCCCTACAGACTGCAGAGGCTTTGTTAACACACGTCTTCTGGCACTACAGGATGCCTGAGGATATAGTGTCTGATCGGAGTCCCCAGTTCACTTCGAGGGTCTGGAGGGCATTCATGGAACGTCTGGGGGTCTCGGTCAGCCTTACCTCGGGTTTTCAACAGAGTAACAGGCAGGTGGAGAGAGTTAACCAGGATGTGGGTAGGTTTCTTAGGTCTTATTGCCAGGACCGGCCAGGGGGGTGGGCGGCGTTTGTGCCCTTGGCAGAGATGGCCCAGAATTCGCTCCGCCACTCCTCCACTAACCTCTCCCCCTGGCTCCTTGGCATCAGAGTCAGACCGAGGCTCCTGCGGTGGACGACTGATTCCGGCGTGCGGAGAAGACATGGGACGCCGCTCATGTTCACCTTCAGCGCGCCATGCTGAGCCAGAAAGCCAGGTCTCGACCCGAGACCTGACTCTCCGCCTGCCCTGCCGGAAGCAGGGTCCGCGGTTTGTGGAGCCATTTAAAGTCCTGAGGAGACTGAACGAGGTGAGTTACAGGTTACAGCTTCCCCCCGATTACCGTATTAACCCCTCGTTCCATGTGTCTCTCCTCAGGCCGGTGGTGGCTGGCCTGCTCCAGGAGTCTGAGGTGCGGGAGGTTCCTCCGCCCCCTCTGGACATCGAGGGGGCCCCGGCGTACTTCGTTCGATCCATACTGGATTCGAGGCGTCGGGCGAGGGGCCTTCAGTTACTCATGGACTGGGAAGGGTACGGTTCGGAGGAGAGATGCTGGGTTCCGGTGGAGGACGTGTTGGACCCTTCTATGCTGTGGGAGTTCCACAGTCTCCGTCCGGATCGCCCTGCGCCTCACCCTCCGGGTCGTCCGCGAAGGCAGGTGTCCGCGCGCGGCTGAGGCCGCGCGTCAAGGTGGGGTACTGTCACAGACTTCCGCCAAAGTCAGTTCCTCTCCTTGTTCGGGCGGCGTTCGGTGGTCGGCGTCACCGGTCTTCTCGATGGGTGCTAGCCGTCATCTAGCCATCATTGACTGGGTGTATTGATACACCATCCAAAGTGTATTTTATAACTTCACCATGCTGAAAGGGAGATTCAATGTCTGCTTTTTTTACGCATCTACCATTTGCGATGCATTGGAAAACCTCCCTAGTCTTTGTGGTTAAATCTGTGTTTGAAATTCACTGCACGACTGAGGGACCTCACAGATAATTGTATGTGTGGGGTACAGAAATTAGGTAGTCATTCAAAAATCCTGTTAACCCCTTAAGGCCGATGTCCGCGAAGTTCATCTGTAGCGTCCAAAAGGTTTGACCTACAATCGGTTATTCAATGCGTTTGTATGGGCTAATAGCAGTAAGACCACATTTGTTTACTAAATTATACTTCAAGGGGTCTTAAAATTCCTTGGTATGACCTTCTTAAAACAATTCCATATAGTGTAGCAGAGCCCTCCCCTCTCCCGCAAATTAGACAGGACTTAGACAGTTTCCTGATCTTTCTTATATCTCTGAGATATAGGACAGACAGTTCAGAACAAATTTCCTGTTGTTCCATGTAGTGAATCTGTTATTCAATGTGTTTGTATGGGCTAATAGCGGTATGGCCCCCCCCCCCAAAAAAAATGCCATCAAATATTTTTGGGATACTTCAAGGCTTATTCAAAATCAAAATCATATAGCTTAGTATAGCTTAGTAGAACCCTCTCCCGGCTTAGGCAGGGCTTAGACTCTAATGGGTTAAAAACTATTACTGCACACAGTGTGAGTCCATGCTACTAATTAGGTGACTTGTTATTAACTCAATGTTTACTTTTGCACTTATTTAGGCTTGCCATAACAAAGCGGTTGAATACTTATTGACTCAAAACATTGAAACTTTTCATTTTTTATTAATTTCTAAACATTTCTAAAAAATATAATTCAACTTTGATATTATGGGGTTTTGTGTGTAGGCCGATGACACAAAACCTCAATTGAATCGATTGTAAATTCAGGCTGTAACAAAACAAAATGTGGAAAAAGTCAAGGGGTGGGAATACTTTCTGAAGGCACTGTAAGTACATTCCTCAAGGGGTGGGAATACTTTCTGAAGGCACTGGAAGTACATTCCTCAAGGGGTGGGAATACTTTCTGAAGGCACTGTAAGTACATTCCCCAAGGGGTGGGAATCCTTTCTGAAGGCACTGGAAGTACATTCCTCAAGGGGTGGGAATACTTTCTGAAGGCACTGGAAGTACATTCCTCTAGGGGTGGGAATCCTTTCTGAAGGCACTGGAAGTACATTCCTCAAGGGGTGGGAATCCTTTCTGAAGGCACTGGAAGTACATTCCTCAAGGGGTGGGAATCCTTTCTGAAGGCACTGGAAGTACATTCCTCAAGGGGTGGGAATCCTTTCTGAAGGCACTGTAAGTACATTCCCCAAGGGGTGGGAATACTTTCTGAAGGCACTGGAAGTACATTCCTCTAGGGGTGGGAATACTTTCTGAAGGCACTGGAAGTACATTCCTCTAGGGGTGGGAATCCTTTCTGAAGGCACTGGAAGTACATTCCTCTAGGGGTGGGAATCCTTTCTGAAGGCACTGGAAGTACATTCCTCTAGGGGTGGGAATACTTTCTGAAGGCACTGGAAGTACATTCCTCTAGGGGTGGGAATCCTTTCTGAAGGCACTGGAAGTACAGGCACTGGAAGTACATTCCTCAAGGGCTAACACATGTAATCAAATGAATTGATTAAAGATGCACAATATATTTGCTTGACATTAACCATTAGGACCAAGAAAGTGGTAGACACTTTTTCATTATTAAGTATTGGAGAACCCATCTAGTAATAGTTATCTGTTTCTGCCCAACTTTTTGATATATTTACAATTCAGAATACTAGTTGCTGTCCTTGTTAATTTATTTTGATGTATTTATTTTTTATTTTTGTTGTAGTTATATACTGAACAAAAATATAAACGCAACACGTCAAATGTTAGTCCCATGTTTCATGAGCTGAAATAAAAGACAAATAAAAGACACCCAACATGTTCTAATAATTTGTGAACAAATTTGTTTACATCCCTGTTAGTTAGAATTTCTCTGTTGCCAAGATAATCCATCCACCTGACAGGTGTGGCATATCTAGAAGCTGATTAAACAGCATGATCAGTACACAGGTGCATCATGTGCTGGGGACAATACAAGGCCAGTCTAAAATGTGCAGTTTTGTCACACAACACAATGCCAGAGATGTCTCAAGTTTTTAGGGAGCGTGCCAAATGCATTCTGACTCTAGGAATGTCCATCAGAACTATTGCCAGAGAAATTAATGTTACTTTCTCTGGCCTACCGCCCCCAATGTCGTTTTAGAGAATTTAATAGTACGTCCAACCTGCCTCACACCGGCAGGCCATATGCAACCATGTAAAATCTTTTAATTTTGGCATGTGTTTATATTTTTGTTCCGAATAGTTATCTAGCTTGTTGTAGCCAAAGGACTTTCTACAATTTCATTAATATTTTCTAAATCAAACAAAGAGATGTGCTACAACAGGACTTGCTCTTGGTTTGCACCATTTGTGTTAAGAAAAGACCATATGCCTTAGCCCGGATATAGAATTCCCCAGATTCGCCCCAAAACAGATGACCCAACCTGGAAACCAGAGAAAAGCTAATTAGGCCCACAGAACAATACCTACGGAGGAGCGGCTTCGATGAAGGAACTTTGAATGTCTTTGAACTTCAGAGAGATGGCTTAACGTTGGACCAGAGCTAGTAGCTAGCTAACAAGCTCATTTGTGCAGCGGCACCAGAATTAAAATAAAACCACAGCTTACCTTTTTTTTGTTAATAAACCCAATGTGAAACATGATAACTATAGTATCCTTAACACGCTTGTAATGTCAGTAGCCTACAGTGTTTCGGCAGGGGTGAAGCAAGTAGCCTACACATGCATGCACACACTGGCAAAGATTTTAATTTGACAGGCAGACACAGCAAAACACGTTTCTGAGTGACAGGATGAAGGCTTTTTTTGTGTGACTGGAAAAAAAATGCCCAGAACTTAACATCCCGGCAATCCTACAATCTAAAATAGATGCCCTCAATCTCACATAAATTATCAAGGAACCCAGCAGGTACAACCCTAAATTACGTAAACATGGGCACCCTCATAGATCGGCTCATAATATCTATGAGCCGATCTTGTTACGTCCTGCGTCGCAATGAGACCAAAGCGCAGCGTGGAAAGTGTACATCTTTCTTTATTTTAGATGAACACCCCAAAACAACAAAAGAACAACGAACGTAAAGTTCTGCAGGGCTATACAGCTACTGTGCAAAAACAAAATCCCACAAACTCAGGTGGAAAACAGGATGCCAAAGTATGATTCCCAATCAGAGACAACGATAGACAGCTGCATCTGATTGGGAACCATACCCGGCCAACAAAGAAATAGAAAACTAGGATGCTCACCCAAATCACACCCTGACCTAACCAAATAGAGAAATAAACAGGCTCTCTAAGGTCAGGGCGTGACAGATCTGTTATCCAACGATTCGATTAATAGCCCGGCTACCGTGTGAAAATCGCCCCAACAAGCAATACCCTACCTGCGTGTGGTCAACTATTTCAGCACCGTTCGCTCTGCTCTGAGACAAGCAAGACTACTTCATACACATTTTAAAACAGTTTTTTTATTAACCCTGCATTACAATAGTATAAATTAAATATGAATCTATGAACGTAATTAGATCTACTACCTGTACAAGGACATTTGATGGATCTGCCAGTATTTTCATTTAGAAATTCCGGTAAAGAAATGTATATGTAGAGGGGTAACTTTCTTTACCAGTTCTCTTACCATTTTGTGTCACACCCTGATCTGTTTCACCTGTCCTTGTGATTGTCTCCACCCCCTCCAGGTGCCGCTGATTTTCTCCAGTGTATTTATCCCTGTGTTTCCTGTCTCTCTGTGCCAGTTCGTCTTGTATGTTTGTCAAATCAACCAGCATGGTTTTCCCGTTCACCATTTGCTATTCTCTTTTTGCTAGTCTTCCTGTTTTTGACCCCTGCCTGACTCTGGACTACTTTCCTGCCTGCCTGATCATCCTGCCTCCCCTGACCTTGATTCTGCCTGCCCTTTGGTACCTTTTGAACTCTGAACTGGTTTTTCCCCGTTAGACACTGCCACATGGCGCACCCCCTTTCCCAGTTAGACAGTGCACCAACGTTGTAAACTTCCATTCATAGGCTAGGTTGTACAGTGGTTCTTACTGTAAAAGTTGTGTCATACTGAAGCACACCCTGCAGGCTGCTGCAGAATTCTATGGCATTTATTTGAGGTGTCAGCCATTGTTGCCATTCATTTTAGTTAGTGCTAGTTTGACCACCAGAGGGCATCTTTGAGAAGCATTTGACAGTCTTCAATATTGGCAGTACTAGAGAATTTAAAACCTTTTTTTGTAAGAACATTGTTTATTGGATTGATTTTAAGAAATGTAGCTTAATTAATTTGATTAATATTATGGTGTTTTTATTTAAAAACAAAAACAAACAACAAAAAAACTCAGGGTTTCCTGTAGGAAAATATGGCGCTGTACAACGTGACCGGTCGGGAGTAGGCTATAATCCTAACATTTCCACACCCTAATTGTAGGCTAACCAATAGCCAAACGGAGATTCAGTGAAAATAAAAATCTAATTGATTTATCAAGACCAGTGCTTGTCTCAGAGTAGCACGAAACGGTGCTGAAACAGTTGACCACGCGTGGGTAGGCTATTGCTTCAAATCATATTGCTTCTATCTTCAATGTGCTTTAAATACCACAATGTCACAAATAATTAAACACACACAATTCTTAAAACTCTGAGAAGGGTAATAGGAGGTGATCTGCACTGCATATTAAACTGACATTCTTATTGCATTATTCCATGCGTATAACTTTTGTATGACTGATGCCTTTAGTGAAAGGTCTAATGCTTTAATATTTAATAATTTCTGCCCTCCGAATTCATATTCATTATATAAATAGGCCCATGTGCACCTTGATATTGGGGGTGCGCCATGCGGCCGTGTCTAACGGGGAAAGGGGGTACAGGCCGCACAGGTCGAGAGACAAATTTGAGGTGACAGACATTGACACATGGACAGACAGTGACATTCAATACCGCCTTGCAAAACTCTTGCCTGCATTGCACTGATATAGGGCGTAATCATTAGTCCAACAGTTGCTAACAAGAGTTTCTGTTGAATATATTCAGGTATGTTTCTCCCTGTTTTGTTAATTTTGTGTCCGATTAAGAAATGTTTTTCAACAGAATTGGCGGAATGAATACACCCCTGATCACTCGTAAACAGTTCACTTTCATAGCAGCCACGTTGTATTCCTTCACGAATCTATGTGTTCTCCTCTCTCCTCTTCCCTTCGCCTGTGGACTTCAATGCACAACACATCAGCTGTATGTGACCAGGTGAAAAAACCTTTCCAAGCCAAACCACTACACACAGCCTACATCGTTGTCATCATATTAGCTCAAATAACGTCATAGTCAGCATAGCTAATAGAACTAACAAGTTAGTTAACCCAATACAATCATGCAGTAATGTTACAGTGTACAGTCAGTAAGCAGTTACACCGGCAGGCCCCGGTGGCAATAAATGAGTGATACCAAAAGCTTACCTTGACTTGGAAGAGTTTCCAGTGTTGTGTTGGATAGTCATAGCCAGCTAGCTAACATAGCATCCCTCTGTTAGAGCAAAGTGTTTCAGTAGGCTAAACTAGCTAGCTGCATTTGCTAGCTACAATAAGCAACGCTTCGAACACACCGACAGCGTCATTGCATTTTGGAACAGCAGAATTACATTAATTTCCAATGAAACGCTGTGTTTGCCTTGCAGCATTGCGTTGCAGTGTGTTTGGTGTGGTGCAAAAGTTGGGTTTATTGAACATATGCGTCAAACTGTATGCATAGACGGCTTGACAGAAATGGTAGCAGAAGGTGAATGTTGAACTTTTGTTGCATTCATATCCAGATGATACTGCATACTATTTTGCGCAATGACGCTGTCGGTGAATTCGAAGAGTAAGTGATACTGAGAGTGAACAAAAAACGATGAACTCTCTCTATTTCTCTCTTGCTTCTCATTCATTTCGGAATACATTAATTTGTTCAACTATTGTCTTTCTCTTTGAGTCAACTACTCGCCACATTTTACACACTGCAGTGCTAGCTAGCTGTAGATTATACTTTCACTACTAGATTAATTCTCTGATCCTTTGATTTGGTTGACAACATGTCAGTTCATGCTACAAGAGCTCTAATAGGCTGGAGGACGTCCAGAAGTTGTCATAATTACTGTGTAAGTGTATGGAAGGGGGTGAGAACCATTAGCCTCCTCTAAGTTCTTCAGTTTGTATTGAAGTCAATGTACCCAAAGGAGGACGGAAGCAAGCTGTCCTCCGGCTACCCCATGGTGCTACCCTACAGAGTGCTGTATATTTAAATGTTTAACCTTTATTTAAATAGGTAAGTCAAATAAGAACATATTGTTATTTACAATGACAGCCTACCCCAGCCATATCCTAACCCGGACGATGCTGGGCCAATTGTGCGCCACCCTATGAGACTCTCAATCATGGCCGGTTGTGATACAGCCTGGAGTCAAACCAAGGTCTATAGTGACGCCTCTACCACTGACATTCATTGCCTTAGACCGCTGCACCACTGTAGACCTTCTTTGAAAACAGTGTAACTTTTTTTTGTAACTTTTTTAACATTTTACAATTAAAATGTTTATGAAATTCACTGAGGAGGATGGTCCTCCCCCTCCACTGCATACTACTAGCCTCTGCTATGAATATGTATAGCCATCTCGAGACATAAAGAGTTTTTTCTTAAAGTTGCCAGGATGTCATGTGTCCTACTTTGTTTAAACCTTAATTTAACTAGGGAAGTCATTTAAGAATACATTCTTATTTACAATGACGGCCTATAGCGGTCAAACCCGGACAACGCTGGGCCAATTGTGCGCAGCCCTATGGGACTCCCAGTCACGACCAGTGGTGATATATGTATATACATTTTTTTCATTTATTCTTCACATGTAAAAAAAAGTACATTTGTGTGAGGTTTTTTCTCGCCTGAGTAGGCTCGTTTCACTGCCAAAAATCTAATAAAATCATCTTGTTTTCAGCTAATTAACGCAATGTCAAATACAGGTAGCCTAGTCAAATAATTAACATCCAATCACATTAACAGTTACTCTCTCGTGGGAAACCTTCACTCTTGTCACGCCCTGGTCAAAGTATTTTGTGTTGGTATTGGGATTGTAGCGTAGTGGGTTATCTAGCAAAGTCTATGGCTGTCTGGAGTGGTTATCAATCAGAGGCAGGTGTTTATCGTTGTCTCTGATTGGGAACCATATTTAGGCAGCCATATTCTTTGAGTTTGTCGTGGGTGATTGTCCTATTTGTCCTGAGTGTCTTGATGTCCTTGTTTGATGTTAGTTGACACAAGTATAGGCTGTTTTCGGTTTTGTTTCGTTTATTGTTTTTGTAGTGTTCGTGTTTAGTCGTGTTTACGTTTCTTTAAATAAACATGGATCGCAATCGACACGCTGCAGTTTGGTCCGACTCTCCTTCACCACTAGAAAGCCGTAACAGAATCACCCACCACCAACGGACCAAGCAGCGTGTTAACAGGCAGGAGCCACAGGAGAGGCAACAGAGGCAGCAGGAGCAGCAGCAGCTGCAGTGGGAGAGGCTGCACCACCTGGAGAAATGGACATGAGAGGAAGAACTGGACGGTAAAGGACCCTGGTCTCGGCCTGGAGAATATCGCCGCCCCAGCTGAGAGGCGCAAATATGAGGAGGTAGCACGGCGTAGCGGATGGAAGCCTGAGAATCAGCCCCAAAAATGTCTTGGGGGGGGGGGGGGGGCTCAGGGAGAGTGTGGCAGAGTCAGGAGTCAGACCTGAGCCAACTCTCCCTGTTTATCGTGAGGAGCCAAGGAGAAGACCAGAACCAGAGCCGGTGTTGGAGGTGAGCGAAACAGAGACTGTGAAGGAGTTAATGGGGAAATTGGAGGAGAGAGAAATGAGTGAGTTGCTGTGTTGGTGCTTTTTGCATGGAATTCGCCCGACGGAACGTGTTGGGGATTTGATGGCACCTGGGTTAGCGCTCCATACTCGTCCTGAGGTGCGTGTTAGTCGGCTGGTGAAGTTGGTGCCAGCCTCACGCACCAGGCCTCCTGTGCACATCCCTAGCCTTGCACGTCCTGTGCCAACACTGCTCTCAAGATCTCCAGTACGCCTTCACGGTCTAGCCCATCCTGTGCCACCTCCACACTCCAGTCCTCCGGTAGCAGCTCCCCGCACCAGGCTTCCTGTGCGTGTCCTCGATCCAGTACCTCCAGCACCACGCACCAGGCCTTCAGTGCGCCTCGCCTGTTCAGCGCAGCCAGCGCTTTTCTCCTCTCCTGCGCTGCTGGAGTCTCCCGCCTGTTTAGCGCAGCCAGAGCCTTTCTCCTCTACAGCGCTGCCGGAGCCTCCCGCCTGTTCAGTGCAGCCAGAGCCTTCCTCCTCTCCTGCGCTGCCGGAGTCTCCCGCCTGTTCAGCGCAGCCAGAGCTGCCAGCCTGCATGGAGAAGCCAGAGCTGCCAGCCTGCATGGAGAAGCCAGAGCTGCCAGCCTGCATGGAGCAGCCAGAGCTGTCAGTCCGCATGGAGCAGCCAGAGCTGTCAGTCCGCATGGAGCAGCCAGAGCTGTCAGTCCGCATGGAGCAGCCAGAGCTGTCAGTCCGCATGGAGCAGCCAGAGCTGTCAGTCCGCATGGAGCAGCCAGAGATGTCAGTCTGCATGGAGCAGCCAGAGCTGTCAGTCTGCATGGAGCAGCCAGAGATGTCAGTCTGCATGGTGCAGCCAGAGCTGTCAGTCTACATGGTGCAGCCAGAGCTGCCAGTCTGCATGAATCAGCCAGAGCTGTCAGTCTGCATGGAGCAGCCAGAGCTGTCAGTCTGCATGGAGCAGCCAGAGATGCCAGTCTGCATGGAGCAGCCAGTCTGCATGGAGCAGCCAGAGCTGTCAGTCTACATGGAGCAGCCAGAGCTGCCAGTCTGCATGAAGCAGCCAGAGCTGTCAGTCTGCAAGGAGCAGCCAGAGCTGTCCGTCTACATGAAGCAGCCAGAGCTGTCAGTCTGCAAGGAGCTGCCAAGGAGCTGCCAGTCTGCAAGGAGCTGCCAGTCTGCAAGGAGCTGCCAGTAGTGTCTGGCAGTCTGATCCGCCAGAAGTGCCAGTCGGCCAGGATCTGCCAGTCGGACAGGATCTGCCAGTCGGCCAGGATCCGCCAGTCAGCCAGGATCTGCCAGTCTTCCAGGATCCGCCAGAAGTGCCAGTCAGCCAGGATCCGCCAGAAGTGCCAGTAGGCCAGGATCTGCCAGTAGGCCAGGATCTGCCAGTCGGCCAGGATCCGCCAGTCGGCCAGGATCTGCCAGTCGGCCAGGATTCGCCAGTCAGCCAGACTCTTCCAGATCTGCCAGTCAGCCAGACTCTTCCAGATCTGCCAGTCAGCCAGACTCTTCCAGATCTGCCAGTCAGCCAGACTCTTCCAGATCTGCCAGTCAACCAGACTCTTCCAGATCTGCCAGTCAACCAGACTCTTCCAGATCTGCCAGTCAACCAGACTCTTCCAGATCTGCCAGTCAACCAGACTCTTCCAGATCTGCCAGTCAACCAGACTCTTCCAGATCTGCCAGTCAGCCAGGATCTTCCAGATCTGCCAGTCAGCCAGGATCTGCCAGTCAGCCAGGATCTGGTAGATCTATCTACATGCCTGAGTTTCCTCTCACTCCTGAGCTTCCTCTCACTCTTGAGCTTCCTCTCACTCTTGAGCTTCCCCTCAGTCCCGAGCTGCCTCAGTCCCGAGCTGTCCTTCAGTCACGATCTGCTCCTCAGTCCAGTGGGGTTTTGGGTGAGGACTACTAGGCCATGGTCGGCGGCGAGGGTGGACTATCCAGGGACGAAGGGAGAGGGGATTAAGACATTGACTGAGTGGGGTCCTCGTCCCGCGCCGGAGCCGCCACCATGGACAGACGCCCACCCGGACCCTCCCTATTGTTTTGAGGTGCGTTCGGGAGTCCGCACCTTAGGGGGGGGGGGTTCTGTCACGCCCTGGTCAAAGTATTTTGTGTTTATCTTTATGTATTTGGTCAGGCCAGGGTGTGGCATGGGGTTTTTGTATTGGGGTGTGTTTTGTCTTGGGGTTTTGGTGTTGGTATTGGGATTGTAGCGTAGTGGGTTATCTAGCAAAGTCTATGGCTGTCTGGAGTGGTTCTCAATCAGAGTCAGGTGTTTATCGTTGTCTCTGATTGGGAACCATATTTAGGCAGCCATATTCTTTGAGTTTGTCGTGGGTGATTGTCCTATTTGTCCTGAGTGTCTTGATGTCCTTGTTTGATGTTAGTTGACACAAGTATAGGCTGTTTTCGGTTTTCGTTTCGTTTATTGTTTTTGTAGTGTTCGTGTTTAGTCGTGTTTACGTTTGTTTAAATAAACTTGGATCGCAATCGACACGCTGCAGTTTGGTCCGACTCTCCTTCACCACTAGAAAGCCGTAACAACTCTACCATACCCTTGTCTGTACATTATGCCCTGAATCTATCCTACCACGCCCAGAAATCTGCTCCTTTTATTCTCTATCCCCAACGCACTAGACAAACAGTTTTGATAGCTTTTAGTCCTACCCTCATCCCACTCCTCCTCTGTTCTTCGGGTGATGTGGAGGTTAACACAGGTCCTGTGTGTCCCCAGGCGCTCTCATTTGTTGACTTCTGTAACCGTAAAAGCCTTGGGTTCATACATGTTAACATAAGAAGCCTCCTCCCTAAATTTGTTTTACTCATTGCTTTAGCACACTCCGCCAACCCTGATGTCCTTGCCGTGTCTGAATCCTGGCTTAGGAAGGCCACCAAAAATCTGAGATTTGCATCCCAAACTATAACATTTTCCATCAAGATAAATCAAATCAAATCAAATGTTATTTCTCACATACACATGGTTCACAGATGTTAATGCGAGTGTAGCGAAATGCTTGTGCTTCTAGTTCTGACAATGCAGTAATAACGAACAAGTAATCTAACTAACACTTCCAAAAAACTACTGTCTTACACTGTGTATAAGGGGATAAAGAATATGTACATAAGGATATATGAATGAGTGATGGTACAGAGCAGCATAGGCAAGATACAGTAGATGATATCGAGTACAATATATACATATGAGATGAGTATGTAAACCAAGTGGCATAGTTAAAGTGGCTAGTGATACATGTATTACATAAGGATGCAGTCGATGATATAGAGTACAGTATCTACGTATGCATATGAGATGAATAATGTAGGGTAAGTAACATTATATAAGGTAGCATTGTTTAAAGTGGCTAGTGATATATTTACATCATTTCCCATCAATTCCCATTATTAAAGTGGCTGGAGTAGAGTCAGTGTCATTGACAGTGTGTTGGCAGTAGCCACTCAATGTTAGTGGTGGCTGTTTAACAGTTTGATGGCCTTGAGATAGAAGCTGTTTTTCAGTCTCTCGGTCCCAGCTTTGATGCACCTGTACTGACCTCGCCTTCTGGATGACAGCGGGGTGAACAGGCAGTGGCTCGGGTGGTTGATGTCCTTGATGATCTTTATGGCCTTCCTGTAGCATCGGGTGGTGTAGATGTCCTGGAGGGCAGGTAGTTTGCCCACGGTGATGCGTTGTGCAGACCCCACTGGGGGAGGAGTTGCAATCTACTGCAGTGATAGCCTGCATACTTTCCATGTCTATGCCCAAACAGTTGCCGCCTATTATAGACCCCCCTCAGCTCCCAGCTGTGCCCTGGACACCATATGTGCCAGCACCATTTTAGCCAGCAGCATGCCACCCTGCATACCACTGCTGGCTTGCTTCTGGAGCTAAGCAGGGTTGGTCCTGGTCAGTCCCTGGATGTGAGACCAGATGCTGCTGGAAGTGGTGCTGGAGGGCCAGTAGGAGGCACTCTTTCCTCTGGTCTAAAAAATAATATATCCCAATTCCCCAGAGAATTGATTGGGGACACTGCCCTGTATAGGGTGCTGTCTTTTGGATGGAATGTTAAGTGGGTGTCCTGACTCTCTGAGGTCAATAAAGAGTAGGGGTGTTGTCCCCAGTGTCCTGGCTAAATTCCCAATCTGGCCCTCAAACCATTAAGGTAACCTAATAATCCCTATTTTACAATTGGGTCATTCATCCCCTGACAATATTCCCCAGGTCGTTGATCTAAATGAGAATGTGTTCTTAGTCAATTTACCTGGTAAAATAATGGATAAATTAACAATGTGTGACTTGATCGCCCCCTCCCCCCCCATCTATCTTCAGAGTTTGTTCTGTTAGGTGACCTAAACTGGGATATGCTTAACACCCTGGCAGTCCTACAATCTAAGATAGATGCTCTCAATCTCACACAAATTATCAAATCAAATCAAATCAAATTTATTTATATAGCCCTTCGTACATCAGCTGATATCTCAAAGTGCTGTACAGAAACCCAGCCTAAAACCCCAAACAGCAAGCAATGCAGGTGGAGAAGCACAGTGGCTAGGAAAAACTCCCTAGAAAGGCCAATACCTAGGAAGAAACCTAGAGAGGAACCAGGCTATGTGGGGTGGCCAGTCCTCTTCTGGCTGTGCCGGGTGGAGATTATAACAGAACATGGTCAAGATGTTCAATGTTCATAAATGACCAGCATGGTCGAATAATAATAAGGCAGAACAGTTGAAACTAGAGCAGCAGCACAGTCAGGTGGAAGTTGAAACTGGAGCAGCAGCATGGCCAGGTAGACTGGGGACAGCAAGGAGTCATCATGTCAGGTAGTCCTGGGGCATGGTCCTAGGGCTCAGGTCAGTTGAAACTGGAACAGCAGCATGGCCAGGTGGACTGGGGACAGCAAGGAGTCATCATGTCAGGTAGTCCTGGGGCATGGTCCTAGGGCTCAGGTCCTCCGAGAGAGAGAAAGAAAGAGAGAAGGAGAGAATTAGAGAACGCACACTTAGATTCACACAGGACACCGAATAGGACAGGAGAAGTACTCCAGATATAACAAACTGACCCCAGCCCCCCGACACAAACTACTGCAGCATAAATACTGGAGGCTGAGACAGGAGGGGTCAGGAGACACTGTGGCCCCATCCGAGGACACCCCCGGACAGGGCCAAACAGGAAGGATATAACCCCACCCACTTTGCCAAAGCACAGCCCCCACACCACTAGAGGGATATCTTCAACCACCAACTTACCATCCTGAGACAAGGCTGAGTATAGCCCACAAAGATCTCCGCCACGGCACAACCCAAGGGGGGGGGGGCGCCAACCCAGACAGGATGACCACAACAGTGAATCAACCCACTCAGGTGACGCACCCCCTCCAGGGACAGCATGAGAGAGCCCCAGCAAGCCAGTGACTCAGCCCCTGTAATAGGGTTAGAGGCAGAGAATCCCAGTGGAAAGAGGGGAACCGGCCAGGCAGAGACAGCAAGGGCGGTTCGTTGCTCCAGAGCCTTTCCGTTCACCTTCCCACTCCTGGGCCAGACTACACTCAATCATATGACCCACTGAAGAGATGAGTCTTCAGTAAAGACTTAAAGGTTGAGACCGAGTTTGCGTCTCTGACATGGGTAGGCAGACCGTTCCATAAAAATGGAGCTCTATAGGAGAAAGCCCTGCCTCCAGCTGTTTGCTTAGAAATTCTAGGGACAATTAGGAGGCCTGCGTCTTGTGACCGTAGCGTACGTATAGGTATGTACGGCAGGACCAAATCAGAGAGATAGGTAGGAGCAAGCCCATGTAATGCTTTGTAGGTTAGCAGTAAAACCTTGAAATCAGCCCTTGCTTTGACAGGAAGCCAGTGTAGAGAGGCTAGCACTGGAGTAATATGATCAAATTTTTTTGGTTCTAGTCAGGATTCTAGCAGCCGTATTTAGCACTAACTGAAGTTTATTTAGTGCTTTATCCGGGTAGCCGGAAAATAGAGCATTGCAGTAGTCTAACCTAGAAGTGACAAAAGCATGGATTAATTTTTCTGCATCATTTTTGGACAGAAAGTTTCTGATTTTTGCAATGTTACGTAGATGGAAAAAAGCTGTCCTCGAAATGGTCTTGATATGTTCTTCAAAAGAGAGATCAGGGTCCAGAGTAACGCCGAGGTCCTTCACAGTTTTATTTGAGACGACTGTACAACCATTAAGATTAATTGTCAGATTCAACAGAAGATCTCTTTGTTTCTTGGGACCTAGAACAAGCATCTCTGTTTTGTCCGAGTTTAATAGTAGAAAGTTTGCAGCCATCCACTTCCTTATGTCTGAAACACATGCTTCTAGCGAGGGCAATTTTGGGGCTTCACCATGTTTCATTGAAATGTACAGCTGTGTGTCATCCGCATAGCAGTGAAAGTTTACATTATGTTTTCGAATAACATCCCCAAGAGGTAAAATATATAGTGAAAACAATAGTGGTCCTAAAACGGAACCTTGAGGAACACCGAAATTTACAGTTGATTTGTCAGAGGACAAACCATTCACAGAGACAAACTGATATCTTTCCGACAGATAAGATCTAAACCAGGCCAGAACATGTCCGTGTAGACCAATTTGGGTTTCCAATCTCTCCAAAAGAATGTGGTGATCGATGGTATCAAAAGCAGCACTAAGGTCTAGGAGCACGAGGACAGATGCAGAGCCTCGGTCCGATGCCATTAAAATGTCATTTACCACCTTCACAAGTGCCGTCTCAGTGCTATGATGGGGTCTAAAACCAGACTGAAGCATTTCGTATACATTGTTTGTCTTCAGGAAGGCAGTGAGTTGCTGCGCAACAGCCTTCTCTAAAATTTTTGAGAGGAATGGAAGATTCGATATAGGCCGATAGTTTTTTATATTTTCTGGGTCAAGGTTTGGCTTTTTCAAGAGAGGCTTTATTACTGCCACTTTTAGTGAGTTTGGTACACATCCAGTGGATAGAGAGCCGTTTATTATGTTCAACATAGGAGGGCCAAGCACAGGAAGCAGCTCTTTCAGTAGTTTAGTTGGAATAGGGTCCAGTATGCAGCTTGAAGGTTTAGAGGCCATGATTATTTTCATCATTGTGTCAAGAGATATAGTACTAAAACACTTGAGCGTCTCTCTTGATCCTAGGTCCTGGCAGAGTTGTGCAGACTCAGGACAACTGAGGTTTGGAGGAATACGCAGGTTTAAAGAGGAGTCCGTAATTTGCTTTCTAATAATCATAATCTTTTCCTCAAAGAAGTTCATGAATTTATCACTGCTAAAGTGAAAGTCATCCTCTCTTGGGGAATGCTGCTTTTTAGTTAGCTTTGCGACAGTATTAAAAAGGAATTTCGGATTGTTCTTATTTTCCTCAATTAAGTTAGAAAAATAGGATGATCGAGCAGCAGTAAGGGCTCTACGGTACTGCACGGTACCGTCCTTCCAAGCTAGTCGGAAGACTTCCAGTTTGGTGTGGCGCCATTTCCGTTCCAATTTTCTGGAAGCTTGCTTCAGAGCTCGGGTATTTTCTGTGTACCAGGGAGCTAGTTTCTTATGAGACATTTTTTTTGTTTTTAGGGGTGCAACTGCATCTAGGGTATTGCGCAAGGTTAGATTGAGATCCTCAGTTAGGTGGTTAACTGATTTTTGTCCTCTGGCGTCCTTGGGTAGGCAGAGGGAGTCTGGAAGGGCATCAAGGAATCTTTGTGTTGTCTGTGAATTTATAGCACGACTTTTGATGTTCCTTGGTTGGGGTCTAAGCAGATTATTTGTTGCAATTGCAAACGTAATAAAATGGTGGTCCGATAGTCCAGGATTATGAGGAAAAACATTAAGATCCACCACATTTATTCCATGGGACAAAACTAGGTCCAGCGTATGACTGTGACAGTGAGTGGGTCCAGAGACATGTTGGACAAAACCCACTGAGTCGATGATGGCTCTGAAAGCCTTTTGGAGTGGGTCTGTGGACTTTTCCATGTGAATATTAAAGTCACCAAAGATTAGAATATTATCTGCTATGACTACAAGGTCCGATAGGAATTCAGGGAACTCAGTGAGAAACGCTGTATATGGCCCAGGAGGCCTGTAAACAGTAGCTATAAAAAGTGATTGAGTAGGCTGCATAGATTTCATGACTAGAAGCTCAAAAGACGAAAATGTCATTTTTTTTTGTGTAAATTGAAATTTGCTATCGTAAATGTTAGCAACACCTCCGCCTTTGCGGGATGCACGGGGGATATGGTCACTAGTGTAGCCAGGAGGTGAGGCCTCATTTAAAACAGTAAATTCATCAGGCTTAAGCCATGTTTCAGTCAGGCCAATCACATCAAGATTATGATCAGTGATTAGTTCATTGACTATAATTGCCTTTGAAGTAAGGGATCTAACATTAAGTAGCCCTATTTTGAGATGTGAGGTATCATGATCTCTTTCAGTAATGACAGGAATGGAGGTGGTCTTTATCCTAGTGAGATTGCTAAGGCGAACACCGCCATGTTTAGTTTTGCCCAACCTAGGTCGAGGCACAGACACGGTCTCAATGGTGATAGCTGAGCTGACTACACTGACTGTGCTAATGGCAGACTCCACTATGCTGGCAGGCTGGCTAACAGCCTGCTGCCTGGCCTGCACCCTATTTCATTGTGGAGCTAGAGGAGTTAGAGCCCTGTCTATGTTGGTAGATAAGATGAGAGCACCCCTCCAGCTAGGATGGAGTCCGTCACTCCTCAGCAGGTCAGGCTTGGTCCTGTTTGTGGGTGAGTCCCAGAAAGAGGGCCAATTATCTACAAATTCTAACTTTTGGGAGGGGCAGAAAACAGTTTTCAACCAGCGATTGAGTTGTGAGACTCTGCTGTAGAGCTCATCACTCCCCCTAACTGGGAGGGGGCCAGAGACAATTACTCGATGCCGACACATCTTTCTAGCTGATATGCACGCAGAAGCTATGTTGCGCTTAGTGATTTCTGACTGTTTCATCCTAACATCGTTGGTGCCGACGTGGATAACAATATCTCTATACTCTCTACACTCGCCAGTTTTAGCTTTAGCCAGCACCATCTTCAGATTAGCCTTAACGTCGGTAGCCCTGCCCCCGGGTAAACAGTGTATGATCGCTGGATGATTCGCTTTAAGTCTAATACTGCGGGTAATGGAGTCGCCAATGACTAGAGTTTTCAATTTGTCAGAGCTAATGGTGGGAAGCTTCGGCGTCTCAGACCCCGTAACGGGAGGAGTAGAGACCAGAGAAGAATCGGCCTCTGACTCCGACCCGCTGCTTAATGGGGAAAACCGGTTGAAAGTTTCTGTCGGCTGAATGAGCGACACCGGTTGAGCGTTCCTACAGCATTTCCTTCCAGAAACCGTGAGAAAGTTGTCCGGCTGCGGGGACTGTGCCAGGGGATTTACACTACTATCTGTACTTACTGGTGCCACAGACGCTATTTCATCCTTTCCTACACTGAAATTACCCTTGCCTAACGATTGCGTCTGAAGCTGGGCTTGCAGCACAGCTATCCTCGCCGTAAGCCGAGTACAGCGGCTGCAATTAGAAGTCATCATGTTAATGTTACTACTTAGCTTCGGCTGTTGGAGGTCCTGACGAATCGTGTCCAGATAAAGCGTCCGGAGTGAAAAAGTTGAGGAAAAAATAAATAAATATATGAACGGTAATTAAAAAGTGAAAACCGTAAAGTTGTCAGGTAGCAAAACAGGTTAGCAACAAAACGCACAGCAACTCGAAAACAAGCCTGCGTATTATCAAGGAACCCACCAGGTATAACCCTAAATCTGTAAACATGGGCACCCTCACAGATATTATCCTGACCAACTTGCCCTCCAAATACACCGCTGCTGTCTTCAATCAGGATCATTGCCTGGGTCCGAGATCAAAAGACCACACCTCATCACTGTCAAATGCTCCCTAAAAAAACTTCTGCGAGCAGGCCTTTCAAATCGACCTGGCCCAGGTTTCCTGGAAGGATATTGACCTCATCCCGTCAGTAGAGGATGCCTGGTCATTCTTTAAAAGTAAATAAGCATGCACCGTTCAAAAAAATTTGAACTAAGAACAAATATAGCCCTTAGTTCACTCCAGAACTGACTGCACTAGCATCAAATAGTCCCCGCGATATGAAACTTTTCAGAGAAGTCAGGAACCAATACACGCAGTCAGGAAAGCTAAGGCTGACTTTACTAGTCTGTTCAACATCTCTTTCGTATCGTCTCAGATCACTAAAGATTGGAAAGCTGACGCGGTCATCCCCCTCTTCAAAGGGGGTGACACTCTAGACCCAAACTGTTACAGACCTATGTCCATCCTGCCCTGCCTTTCTAAAGTCTAAAGTCTAAAGTCTCTAAAGCCAAGTTAATAAACAGATCACTGACCATTTCGAAACCCACCATATCTTCTCCGTTGTGCAATCCAATTTCTGAGCTGGTCATGGGTGCACCTCAGCCACACTCAAGGTACTAAACAATATCATAACTGCCATCGATAAAAGACAGTACTGTGCAGCCGTATTCATCGACCTGGTCAAGGCTTTCGACTCTGTCAATCATCGTACTCTTATCGGCAGACTTAACAGCCTTGGTTTCTCAAAAGACTCAAATCCCTCACCTGGTTCACCAACTACTTCTCAGATAGAGTTCAGTGTGCCAAATCGGAGGGCCTGTTGTCCAGACCTGTGGCAGTCTCTATGGGGGTACCACAAGGTTCAATTCTCGGGCCGACTCTTTTCTCTGTATATATCAACGATGTCGCTCTTGCTGCGGGTGACTCCCTGATCCACATCTACGCAGACGACACCATTCTGTATACATCTGGCCCTTCTTTGGACACTGTGTTAACAAACCTCCAAACGAGCTTCAATGCCATACAACACTCCTTCCGTGGCCTCCAACTGCTTTTAAATGCTAGTAAAACTAAGTGCATGATCTTCAACCGATCGCTACCCGCACCCTCCCTCCTGACTAGCATCACAACTCGATATCAGAACTAGGACGGTTCTGACATAGAATATGTGGACAACTACAAATACAAATGCCTAGGTGTCTGGCTAGACTGTAATCTCTCCTTCCAGACTCATATTAAACATCTCCAATCCAAAATTAAATGTAGAATCGGCATTCTATTTCGCCACAAAGCCTCCTTCACTCACGCCACCAGACATACCCTCATAAAACTGACTATACTACCGATCCTCGACTTCGGCGATGTCATTTGCTAAATATTTTCCAACACTCTACTCAGAAAACTGGATGCAGTCTATCACAGTGCCATCCGTTTTGTCACCAAAGCCCCATATACCACCCACCACTGTGACCTGTATGCTCTCGTCGGCTGGCCCTTGCTACATATTCGTCACCAGACCCACTGGCTCCAGGTCATCTATAAGTCTTTGCTATGTAAAGCTTTGTCTTATCTCAGCTCACTGGTCATGATAACAACACCCACCCGTAGCACGCGGTCCAGCTGGTATATCTCACTGGTCATCCCCAAAGCCAATAACTCCTTAGGCCGCCTTTCTTTCCAGTTGCCAATGACTAGAATGAATTGCAAAAGTTGCTGAAGTTGGAGTCTTATATTTCCCCCACTAACTTTAAACATCAGCTATCTGAGCAGCTAACCAATCACTGCAGCTGTACATAGCCCATCTGTAAATGGCCCATCCAATCTACCTACCTCATCCCCATATTGTTTTTTTGTTTACTTTTCTGCTCTTTCGCACACCAGAATTTCTACTTGCACATCATCATCTGCACATCTATCACTCCAGTGCTAATTTGCTAAATTGTAATTACTTTGCTACGATGGCCTATTTATTGCCTTACCTCCTCACCCCATTTGCACACACTGTATATAGACCTATTTTTGTTTTCTATTGTATTATTGACTGTACGCTTGTTTATTACATGTGTTGTTGTTTGTGTCGCACTTCTTTGCTTTATCTTGGCCAGTTCGCAGTTGTAAATGAGAACTTGTTCTGAACTGGCCTACCTGGTTAAATAAAGGTTAAATATATATATTTTTAAATAAACTCATGCTCAGACATTTAGAAACGAAACATGACAATTTGAAAAATAAGCCACAGGAGTTTTTTGAGCGAGAATAAAGATGACTTTCGAGTAGTAAGACATGTATAAAACCAACAGATACCATTAATAAGAAGGGGCTAGAAGCATCTTATATGGTGAGCTACCGAGTGGCTAGGACAGGCAAGCCCCATACTATTGTGGAGGACTGAAGTATTCCTGTTGCCGCAGATATGGCTGGGACAATGCTGGGGGAAAAGGCCCAAAAAACTATTCAGACAATGCCTTCATCAAACAACAATCTTTACGATGCATCAGTGATATGGCAGGAGACGTTTTGAAACAATTACTGCTTTGCATACAAGCCAGTGAATTTGATGTGTTACAGCTGGATGAATCAACAGACGTGGCGGGCCTGGCACAGCTCCTGGTATATGTCCGTTACGTTTATGAGGGGTCAATTAAAGAAGACATTCTCTTCTGCAAACCACTGGAAACCAGGACAACATGAGAGGATATTTTTAAAGTACTGGACAGCTTTGTGACATTGAATGGACTTTGGTGGTCAAGATGTGTTGGTATCTGTACTGATGGAGCAAAAGCCATGACGGGGGGACATAGTGGAGTGGTAACGTGCGTGCAACTACTTGGGTACACTGCAGCATCCACCGAGAGGCTCTTGCTGCCAAGGGAATGCCTGATAGCTTGAAAGACATTTTGGACACTACAGTGAAAATGGTTAACTTTGTTAAAGCAAGGCCCCAGAACTGTTGTGTAGTTTCTGCATTATGCAATGATATGGGCAGTAACGCTTTTACTTGAAAATAAAAGAGAGCCGCACATTCTAGGAGCTCAGATGCAAAAATGTAATTACCAACGTTTCGACAGCCAAGCTGTCTTCATCAGGGTATAATCACAAACACTGCGGGATGACTCGTTTATATAGTGTCAAAAGACACATGTGTCTGTAATCATGGCCAAGAGTGGCCTAATATCATTGGTTAATAATCAAATATTAAAATGCCATACAAAGAACAGCATACAAACAACAAATGGATAGCATACAATCATAGATTAATTTGACTACACAAACTTACAAACAATTACAATGGCAAAGTCACAATAATCACAAGAATGGCTTCAGATCAAAGTCTACGCAGTAACGCTTTTACAACATATAGAGTGCGCTGGTTATCAAGGGGCAATGTATTGACACGTTTTTTAAAATTGAGAGACGAGCTTAAAGTTTTCTTTACCTACCATAATTTTCACTTGTCTGACTACTGCATGATGATGAGCTTGTCACACGACTGGCCTATCTGGGTGATGCTTTTTCTCACCTGAATGATCTGAATCTAGGATTACGGGGACTCTTCAGCTATATTTAATGCGTGGGACAAAATTATGGCTGTGATTAAGAAGTTGGAATTCTTTTCTGTCTGCATTAATAAGGACAACACACAGGTCTTTCCATCATTGTATGAGTTTTTGTGTGCAAATGAACTCAAGCATACGGACAATGTCAAATCTGATATAGCGAAGTACCTGAGTGAGCTGGGTGCGCAATTACGCAGGTACTTTCCCGAAACAGACGACACAAACTACTGGATTCATTATCCCTTTCATGCCCTGCCTCCAGTCCACTTAACAATATCTGAACAAGAGAGCCTCATCGAAATTGCAACAAGCGGTTCTGTGAAAATTGAATTTAATCAGAAGCCACTGCCAGATTTCTGGACAGGGCTGCCCTCAGAGTTTCTTGCCTTGACAAATCGCACTGTTAAGACACTGATGCCCTTTGCAACCACGTACCTACGTGAGAGTGGATTCTCGGCCCTCACTAGTATGTAAACTAAATACAGGCACAGACTGTATGTGAAAAGTGATTTAAGACTTTTTTCACTTCCCAGGAGCCAGGTTTTGACAAAAATTCACACTCATTCTTATGTTTAATAAATGTATCATATAATGTGTGTGTGGCAGCCTTACAATGATGGCAAAAAAAACTAAAATTGAGAGTATGCTGACCCTGGTGCTAGAGGGGGTACGCAGCTGGAGGTTGAATGTTTGAAGGGGTACGGGACTATAAAAAGTTTGGAACTACTGATCTACATAAATAAACTCATTGCTTGTTGAGCGAAACAAGGAAATAACGCCGCCTGCTGGAGGGAGACAGATTTTCCACCGAGTTGTGCCTTTCCTTTCCTCTGGTTTAAATTATACCAGTTTAGCTGGACCTTCTTCCGGGTGCAGTTTATACTATTTTTCGCTTACAGCTGATTCAACCAGCTAACGGAATACCAAACTATCAGCACAGCATACTCACACCACTGATAACGATTACTTTACACTAACTAGCTACAGATCTCAATTTGAACGACCTCTTTGAGAACCGGTAGCTTGTTACCTCTTGACTTTAGCCTGCTAGCTAACGCGTGTTAACGTTAGCCATAATGGTCGTCTGGTGGATGAGACCGGGTGGAAGGCTATGAAATCCAGCTCCCAGTCGGGATAGCTTAGGGGGAAAGCCAGGTAGGCTACCGTATGTTTATATACTAGTTATATTTGGTTGATTTATTATTGTGGTTCATTTCAAAATGCATGCCAGAGCAGCTAACTAGCGAATATTCTGTCATGTTAACCTAACGTTAGCTAGCTAACTGGTTTGGCCATAATTAGCCGCGCCGATGCTCGGCAATAGTAGTTAGCTGGTTATTGAAATACAGCAAATAACGTTATGTAGCTTTTATTACTCTACTAGCCAGCTGTCCATGCATCCATGTTAAAAATAAAGTAGCCAAACAGTTGTCAATGAAGGAGCTCGGCTAACGTTAGCTGTTCCATTTGTTTGGGTGGTGTTTTGTTGGCAGGATGCTGCAGGGACTGTACGGAAGTCTGGATCGGGACAAGCCGCTGATCCGGCTTCCTTTCACGGACTTTGCCGTTGGGACTGTCTTGCTGGCTCTAACCGGTCTAATAGCCTGCATCGTCATTTCTCTGATGTTCCATTTCGATGAGTCTACCTATACCCACTGTCAGGTGAGTAGTTCACCTCACTCTCGGTCTGTCTTGTCTCTCTCTCTCTGTCCATTGACACTTCCTTTCAAGGTTTTTGACTAAGGAGGTTTTCCTATTTGTTTCATTAGTCCATTGTTGTTATTGTCCCACAATGTATTACATGTTATCATTCAAGATATATGTATTTTCAAAATACATGCATTGAGCATCATACCGGCTGTATTTTGAAAGTTGAATATCTTGAATGCTGACATGTAATACATGTTGGGACAATAACAACAATGGACTAATGAAACAAATACCAAAATATACTTTTTGGGTGGAATTTTCCTTTAAATAAGGGCCTATGATGCACTTTGATAAATGCAGTATTAGCTTAGCTATATGCAGAATGTTCTACACATGCTACACTACTGGTAATACTGACAATGTGTGTGTATCGCTTAAATAAATACAGCATTGTAGAACGTGCTACACTACATATACAAATAACACTCCATTGACTGACCTCTCCTCCTGCTGCACCTCCTCACCACCAGGTGCCCAACTACCTCCCTTCCATCAGTGCGTCTATCAGTCTGGTCCCAGAGCGCTATATATGGAGGTTCTGTATCGGCCTGCACTCGGCCCCTCGTTTCCTGGTGGCTGCGGCCTACTTCAGCTTCTACCGCGGACGGTTTGCTAAGAGCTTCCCTGACATGGGCCTTAGCGTCCTGGCTCTCATAGCTGCCCTGGCAGAGAACGTAGGCCTGCTGTTGCTCACCTATGTGTCCTCTACTGAGACCTACAGTGAGTACCGGTAGATGCACACGTGCACAAGCATGCATCAAACATACACACACACTGCTTTGCATTCCAAGTTAGGACATGGGCTAATGCATCGTACACATGCATTCATACACCCTGCGTTAATGTCCACTTCATTTTTAGAGTAAGTGACAGATGTGTTGCTATCCACTGTATTATGTGCTGGTGTTTTAGAGTTACATTCACTGCCGGGTTTGTGTTCGGCAGGTGTTCACAAGAATGGTTTTATCACGTTCGCCGCCTGCTCTCTTCTGCACATGCTCATTACCTGCAGACTGTGGCAGGTGATTAAGAAGTTCAGTCTCAACCCCGAGGTAGAGTACACACCATCATTCCCTCACCTTACCGTGCATGTTTCTTATTTGTGCTGTGTGCCTTCGTATTGCCATTCCTCTTCAGTCCTTGAGTACTAGTGTAATCGTCGGTGTGTTATCCCACTTTTTAAGACTCGGTCATAAATTTCTCAACATCCTACTAAAAAAGCTGCTGTTCATTCCTGTACTTGGAAAAGGACCCTTTAAAAAAATGTATATGCGATTTTCAGATTTTATTGAACAGATAGTGAAAGAAGGATGACAGTGGGGTAAGGTGTGTGTGTGTGTATATATATATATATATGTATATATGAGAGAGAGGTGTTGCATAAAAGGGGAGTAGACGTGTGCCAGAGGCTGGGTCATTAATGCTACAGCAGTCATGCCAGAGAACAGGACCCTTTCTCACCACCCCGTGACAGTGTTGAGCTACTGTTACCAGGGACCCTATTAATAAAGAGTCTAGGATCAATTATGCCTTTTTTGATCATAATTAATATAATTGGACAGAGAGACCTGATCCTAGATTAGCATTGCTGTTTTGAGATGCTTTTTGAATACCAGAGAGCTCATTATGGTCCTGGCTCATTATGGACACACACTAATCTCTGATAGCCTTTCAACACACATTGAGCCACAGTTTCAACACCAGCAAACAGGTGTGGAAATTAATTTATAACCACACACAGAACTATGATGGTGTCACCCGAGGTGTACAGTTGAAGTCGGAAGTTTACATACACAGCCAAATACATTTAAACTCAGTCTTTCACAATTCCTGACATTTAATCCTAGTAAAAATTCCCTGTCTTAGGTCAGATCACCACTTTATTTTAAGAATGTGAAATGTCAGAATAATAGTAGAGATTTATTTCAGCTTTTATTTCTTTCATCACATTCCCAGTGGGTCAGAAGTTTACTTACACTCAATTAGTATTTTGTAGCATTGCCTTAAAATTGTTTCACTTTGGTCAAATGTTTCAGGTAGCCTTCCACAAGCTTCCCACAATAAGTGGGGTGAATTTTTGGCCCATTCCTCCTGACAGACCTGGTGCAGGGGCGGCAGGGTAGCCTAGTGGTTAGAGCGTTGCACTAGTAACCGGAAGGTTGCAAGTTCAAACCCCCGAGCTGACATGGTACAGATCTGCCCCTGAACAGGCAGGTAACCCACTGTTCCTAGGCCCTCATTGAAAATAAGAATTTGTTCTTAACTGACTTGCCTAGTTAAATAAAGGTAAAATAAAAAAACTGAGTCAGGTTTGTAGGCCTCCTTGTTCGCACACGCTTTTTCAGTTCTGCCCACACATTTTCTATAGGATTGAGGACAGGGCTTTGTGATGGCCACTCCAATACCTTGACTTTGTTGTCCTTATGCCATTTTGCCACAACTTTGGAAGTATGCTTGGGGTCATTGTCCATTTGGAAGACCCAGTTGCGACCAAGCTTTAACTTGTCTAACTGATGTCTTGAGATGTTTCTTGAATATATCCACATAATTTTCTTACCTCATGATGCCATCTATTTTGTGAAGTGCACCAGTCCCTCCTGCAGCTAAGCACCCCCACAACATGATGCTGCCACCCCCGTGCTTCAAGGTTGGGATGGTGATCTTCGGCTTGCAAGCCTCCCCCTTTTTCCTCCAAACATAATGATGGTCATTATGGCCAAACAGTTCTATTTTTGTTTCATCAGAGGACATTTCTCTAAAAAGCATGATCTTACAAACCGTAGTCTGGCTTTTTATGGCGGTTTTGGAGCAGTGGCTTCTTCCTTGCTGAGCGGCCTTTCAGGTTATGTCGATATGGGACTCGTTTTACTGTGGATATAGATACTTTGTACATGTTTCCTCCAGCATCTTCCCATGGTCCTTTGCTGTTGTTCTGGGATTGATTTGCCCTTTTTCGCACCCAAGTACGTTCATCTCTAGGAGACAGAACACGTCTCCTTCCTGAGCGGTATGACGGCTGCGTTGTCCCATGGTGTTTAAACTTGCGTACTATTGTTTGTACAGATTAACGTGGTACCTTCAGGCGTTTGGAAATTGCTCCCTAGGATGAACCAGGCTTGTGGAGGTCTACAATTTTTATTCTGAGGTCTTTGCTGATTTCTTTTGATTTTCCCATAATGTCAAGCAAAGAGGCACTGAGTTTGAAGGTAGGCCTAAATACATCCACAGGTACACCTCCAATTGACTCAAATGATGTCAATTAGCCTATCAGAAGCTTTTAAAGCCATGTTGTCATTTTCTGGAATTTTCCAAGCTGTTAAAAAGCACAGTCAACTTAGTGTGTGTAAACTTCTGACCCACCGGATTTGTGATACAGTGAATTATAAGTGAAATAATCTGTCTGTAAACAATTGTTGGAAAAATTACTTGTCATGCACGAAGTAGATGTCCTAACTGACTTGCCAAAACTATAGTTTGTTAACAAGATATTTGTGGAGTGATTGAAAAACGAGTTCTAATGACTCCAACCTAAGTGTATGTAAACTTTCGACTTCAACTGTATGTGTTTGAGTCCACAGCTTATGTATTGTTAGTGTGTGGCTTGATCTGTTCAAAGCAGGGGAAGTGGGTTACACACACAGGGACCAACCCAACTACCCTCACCAGCCTGAGGCACTCTGAACTCACTATTGCAACACCACCTGTTATAGCTACATTTTAACTGCTCTGTTTGTCTCCATCTCTTTCTCCCCCTCTCTGTCTCAATCTCTCTTTCTGTCTGTTGGTGGCTCTCCTCCTCTTTCTGTCTCTCCCAGGAGATCACGTCGTTTCGTTGGAAGGTGCGGCTCTTTCTCTTCAATGTCAGCTTTTGTTTGGTCGCCGCCTACTTTTACAGACGCCACAACAAGTACTGCGAACCCATAAGTGAGTTTTTGGCATCTGTATTGGAACCCTATTCCCTATATAGTGTACTACTTTTGAACAGATCCCCACCCATTCTTTTTTTATTATGCCCCTCTTTCCTCTCTGCTCAGTCAATCAAGGTCCTGATAATGTCATGTTTTGTAATATACATCACCCTGTAGTAGAGGAAGTTTGAGTAGAAGTTGTCTGTGTGTTTAGGGCTTTGTTTCTCCATTTCCCTCATATCTTTGTCAACCCCGGCGTTACCAGTAATGATAACACCAATACTCCAGTTTGAAACCTCTGCTCCTTTCACATCCACCCCAGCTGGGTTCTTGCTCCCGTCTCTTCCAGTGTACACATTCTCTCTACTCTTTTGTAACATGCTATGTATATCATATGTCTGAATGTACACTAAAAGGATGTGGACACCTGCTCGTCTAAAATCTCATTCCAAAATCATGGACATTTAATATGGAGTTGGTCCCCCCTTTGCTGCTATAACAGCCTCCCCTCTTCTGGGAAGGCTTTCTACATTGTTGTGGGGACTTGCTTCCATTCAGCCACAAGAGTATTAGTGAGGTCTGGCCGTGATGTTGGGCGATTAGGCCTGGCTCCAGCCAATGCTTGGCGTTGCGCATGGTGATCTTAGCCTTGTGTGCGGCTGCTCAGCCATGGAAACCCAGAACAGTTCTTGTGCTGACGTTGCTTCCAGAGGCGGTTTGGAACTCTGTAGTGAGTGTTGTGACCGAATATATATTTACGCGCTTCAGCATTCGGCGGTCCCATTCTGTGAGTTTGTTTGTCCTACCACTTCGCGGCTGAGCCGTCGTTCCTCCTAGACGTTTTCCACTTCACAATATCAGCACTTAAAGTTGACTGGGGCAGCTCTAGCAGGGCAGGAATTTGATGAACTGACTTGTTGGAAAGGTGGCATCCTATGACGGTGCCACATTGAAAGTAACTGAGCTCTTCAGTAAGGCCATTCTACTGCCAATGTTTGTCTCTGGAGATTGCATGACTATGCTCAATATTTGTACACCTGTCAGCAACAGGTGTGGCTGAAATGGCCAAATCCACTAATATGTAGGGGTGTCCACATAATTTTGTATATACAGTGCATCTCTCCTTCACTGAGACAAGTGACTGATAACTGACGGATGTCTCATCTCATTTACTCCCTCCCTCTCTATTTCTCCCTTCCTCCCTCCCTTTCCCTCCAGTCTACACTCTGTTTGCTCTATGTGAGTACCTGGTGGTGCTCTCCAACATGGCCTTCCACATGACGGCATTCTGGGACTTTGGAAACAAGGAAGTGATGGTCACCACTCCAGCAGAGGACAAACGCTATTGAAGACTGAGCGTGACAGAGGACACACCCCTACTCTTGTTAATTTTTACCGTTATTTAGAACCTGACAAGTATAAAAGCACAAAGCAAGTTAATTCATCCAAAGGTTCAGACAGCTGAACAGACAAAGACATATTCACACAAACTGGTATTTAACCCTTTCTCTTATGCTGAGCCCACTCCTTACACATCTGAACAGCCAATACACCTCTTTTGCTATACAGAAGATTAGTGATATCTGTTCTTCCTCACTTCATCTAACCTGACCTCAGCCCAAATTCCCCACTCCTCCCCAACTCACGGCTGTCCTTGTACCAGACTGTGACCCTTCTCCTTTCCATAGGATACCTGATGTCTAACAATAACATGTTCTGACGGAACGTAAACATTCTACAATCCCCTCCCTCCCTCAGTAACATGAATAAGGATATTTAGAACTCATCAGTTCCCCCTTTGAACATTAACTCCATGCTGTTCAACATTATATAAACTTGGAAATGACTTAGAAATAAACAAACAATGATAATAAAACATGACCAAAAAATAAAACATGATTACCATTCACAGTTTATTATTATGTTTTACAAATCCAAGACTTGTGGCCTCTGTTCTATAATCACACTTTTGACTTTCCCCATTTCAGCTTCTGGTTCCTAATAGAGTGATGGCACAAGACATGAAAGCAAAAAGAAACACAAGACATAACAGTATTAATGTGTTAAGCTATGCATAATTATATATGCAAAGACAAAACCAAAGTTTGATAACATGACAATTCCCACTCTCTCTTTGCCTGACTATGCTTTCAGGATACTTTTCTTCTGGGTTCCACAAAAATGAAGGTCCTAAAAAAAAATGTATGCTTTCACCCAGTCTTCCCCGACCACAGGCTCCAAGAGATGTTCCCAAGCCATGTCATTTTCACTTTGTTCCCCATCTCCTTCTTCCTCCATAGCCACTCAATATACACGTGCGGTGGCTTTAATCAACTTTGCCTAATCTTGAGGTAACTCAACACTGTATATATGTTTCACATCAATGCCCTCGGAATATGATATCTCAACAGTACTACCAAGGTAACCCCTGCTACTACTAACACTGCCCTCAGAAGATGATATCCCAACAGTGCTACCAAGGTAACCCCTGCTACTACGAACACTGCCCTCAGAATATGATATCCCAACAGTGTTACAGAGGTAACCCCTGCTACTACTAACACTGCCCTCAGAAGATGATATCCCAACAGTGCTATAGCGACTTCTATGAGAATAGCTATTGCTTGGAATCTGTCTCCTATTATCTTCAAAGTTTACTGATGGCTCCCAACTCATCTGGTTCCATAGGCACCAACATCCCCAATGACCTCCTCTGTTCTGCTACAGTCAGTACCTGTGGATAATACTTCCCTGTGCTCATGTTAGGTACACAGGGGTGTTGGTAGACACAATGTATGTAACCTAATTTATGTCCCTTTTACTGTCCTGAATGCCTCTGCTGATCCTACAGCTATTGTATGCCGTAATCATGTGCCTGTTATACTGTTAGCACTGTCGGTGTGCCCTAGGAGGAAGTCCACTGTGTGCAGCTCACCCTGCACTAACATGAGCATATCTACTGCTGCTAATCTTCCCAGTAAAGCAACACAATTAAGTAAGCATCCCAGAAGAAAAGTGCTCAAAATAGCCCACGTTAACATATGTAGCTTGAACTAAAAAATTTGCTCGTAACAGACGACATTCATATTCTGACTATCTCTGAAACTCACTTAGATAATACCTTTGATGATACAGTGGTAGCAATACAATGTTATAACATTTATAGAAAGATAGAAATGCCAATGGTGGAGGTGTTGTTTATATTCAGAACCACATTCCTGTAAAGATTAGAGAGGATCTCATGTTAAATACTGTTGAAGTAATATGGCTACAGGTTCATCTGCCTCACCTAAAGCCCATTCTGGTGGGAAGCTACTATACACCATCCAGACCATATCCAGGTCCATCAGATGTGTTATGGATTCACACCACCTGCTATATTGTGGATGAAGAGTTAGCTGTCCAACAGAACAGAGGGTGTTCTTTAAGGGAAGCGCCTCCAACATAATCCAGGTAGAATCAGGAATTCCCCAGGGTGGCTGTCTCGGCATCTGATTAAAGCCAATGTGTCTCTGCTTAACAAAGAGTTGTAGTTAGTTTCAGAGTGGGTGGCAAGGAATGAGTCAGTCCTAAATATTTCTAAAATTATTGTATTTGGGACAAATCTTTCACTAAACCTCAACTAAATCTTGTAATAATTAATGTGGAAATTGAGCAAATTGAGGTGACAACTGCTTGGAGTAACCCTCTTCGTATTGTCTGAGATCCCCAAAGATTGGAAAGCCTCCGCGGTCATCCCCCTCTTCAAGGGGGTGACACTCTAGACCCAAACTGTTACAGACCTATATCCATCCTGCCCTGCCTTTTTGTAAAATCTTTGAATGCCAAGTTAACAAACAGATCACAAACCATTTTGAATCCCACCGTAGCATCTCTACTATGCAATCTGGTCTCCGAGCTGGTCATGGGTGCACCTCAGCCACACTCAAGGTCCTAAATCATATCATAACCGCCATCGATAAAAGACATTGCTGTGCAGCCGTATTCATCGACCTGGCCAAGGCTTTCGACTCTGTCAATCACCACATTCTTATCGTCAGACTCCATAGCCTTGGTTTCTCAAATGACTGCCTCGCTTGGTTCACCAACTACTTCTCAGATAGAGTTCAGTGTGTCAAATCGGAGGGCCTGATGTCCGTACCTCTGGCAGTCTCTATGGGGGTGCCACAGGGTTCAATTCTCGGGCCTCGGACTCTTTTTCTCTGTATATATCAATGCTGTCGCTCTTGCTGCTGGTGATTCTCAGATCCACCTCTACGCAGACAACACCATTCTGTATACATCTGGCCCTTCTTTGAAGACTGTGTTAACAAACCTCCAAACAAGCTTCAATGCCATACAACACTCCTTCCGTGGCCTCCAACTGCTTTTAAATGCTAGTAAAACTAAGTGCATGCTCTACAACCCCACCCACCTGCACGGCTAGCATCACTACTCTGGAAGGTTCTGACTTAGAATATGTGGACAACTACAAATAACTAGGTGTCTGGTTAGACTGTAAGCTCTCCTTCTAGACTCACATTAAGCATCTCCAATCCAAATTAAATCTATAATCGGCTTCCTATTTCGCAACAAAGCCTCCTTCACTCATGCTGCCAAACATTCCCTCGTAAAACTGACTGGTCATCCCCAAAGCCAACACTTCCTTTGGCCGCCTTTCCTTCCAGTTCTCTGCTGCCAATGACTGGAACGGACTGCAAAAATCACTGAAGCTGGAGTCTTATATCTCCCTCTCCAACTTTAACTTCTTTGGGATAGGGGGCAGCATTTTCACGTTTGGATGAAAAGCGTGCCCAGAGTAAACTGCCTGCTACTCAGGTCCAGTTGCTCATATATGCATATTATTAGTTGATTTTGATAGAAAATACTCTGAAGTTTAAAAAACCTGAGAAAAATCCAACCAGGAGGTGGGAAATCTGAGGTTTGTAGTTTTTCAACTCATCGCCTATCGAATATACAGTGTCTATGGGGTCATATTGCATTTCCTAAGGCTTCCAACTAGATATCAACGGTCTTTAGAACCTTGTTTTGATGCTTCTACTGTAAAGGAGGGGGGAATGGGAGCTGAATGAGTCAGAGGTCTGCCAGAGTGGCATGAGCTGACCACGCGCGTTCATGTGATAGCGACCTGCGTTCCATTGCAATTCTAAAGACAAAGGAATTCTCTGGTTCGAACATTATTGAAGATTTATGTTAAAAACATCCTAAAGATTGGTTCTATACATCGTTTGACATGTTTCTATGGACTGTAACGGATCTTTTTTACTTTTCGTCTGGACCTAGTGTTCGCGTCATGAATTTGGATTTGCGAACAACAAGGAGGTATTTGGACATAAATAATGAACTTCATTGAACTAAACAAACATTTATTGTGGAACTGGGATTCCTGAGAGTGCATTCGGATGAAGATCATCAAAGGTAAGTTAATATTTATAATGCTATTTCTGACTTATGTTGATTCTGCAACATGGCAGGTATATATTTTGGTCTCTGAGCACCGTACTCAGATTATTGCATGTTTTTTTTCCAAAGATTTTTTGAAATCTGCCAAAGCGGTTGCATTAAGGAGAAGTATATCTATAATTCTGTGCATAATACTTGTATCTTTTATCAAAGTTTATTTCTGTAAATTGCTTTTGTATTTCTGTAAATTGATGTGGCTCTGTGCAAATTCACGTGATTTTTGTAGGCAAAGCCAAATGCAAATTGAGGTTTTTGGGTATAAATATGAACTTGATCAAACAAAACATACATGTATTGTTTAACATGTTGTCCCGGGAGTGTCATCTGATGAAGAATATCAAGGGTTAGTGATTAATTTTATCGCTATTTCTGCTTTTGTGACTCCTCTCTTTGGTTTGAAAATGGCTGAATGCTTTCTGTGACTAGTTGCTCACCTAACATAATGATATGTTTTGCTTTCGCCGAAAAGCCTTTTTGAAATCGGACACTGTGGTTGGATTAACGAGTAGTTTATCTTTAAAATGGTGTCTAATACTTGTATGTTTGAGAAATTTGAATTTTGAGATTTCTGTTGATTGAATTTGGCACCCTGCAATTTCATTGGCTGTTGGTGAGGGGTTCCCCTTTTCCCAGACAGGTTAAGCATGAGCTTTCAGAGCAGCTTACCGATCACTGTACCTGCACACAGCCCATATGTAAATAGCACACCCAACTACCTTATCCCCATATTGTTATTTATCTTGCTCTTTTGCACCCCAGTATCTCTACTTGCACATCATCATCTGCACATCTATCACTCCAGTGTTAATGCTAAATTGTAATTATTTCAACTCCATGGCCTATTTATTGCCTTTGCCTCCCTAGTCTTCTACATTTGCAAACACTGTACATAGATTTTCTATTGTGTTAATGACTACGTTTGTCTGTGTAACTCTTGTTGTTTTTGTCACGCTGCTTTGCTTTATCTTGGCCAGGTCACAGTCCTAAATGAAAACTTGTTCTCAACTGGCCTACCTGGTTAAATAAATCCATTTAAAAAAAGAATAGTGCAGCACAGTAAACCATAATAAATATATATATATATATATATATATATATATATACACACCTCTCATCCCAAGACTGATCTACACCCCACTCCATTGTGAACAGCCTCGTTACAGTGTAACCTTTGGGTCTGATGGTTGATAAGCAGCCACCTTCATACACTTTCTGTTTACCATCACTCGCTCCCAATCTTCTGGGAGATGTGTCAAGTGTTAGCTGGCTGTTAGGAATTGAGGAGAGATTAGTGGCGTTGGAAGAGTATCCAAGCTTTCAAAACTCTGAGTCACCTGTTTTTGGTGATATAATAATATATATATATTTAATTTACTGGGTAGTTGACACGCTTCTAATAATGCCTCTACCTCCTGTCCATTTTTTAGTGTTCCTTTCTCTGTTAACATGCCCCGTTGGGACCACAGTGTACCGAAATCATGCACTAGCCCAAATGCATATTGAGAATCGATGTATATTGTTACATTCTCCCCTTCCGACAACCTACAGTCCTCAGCTAATGCATATAACTCCGCCCCCTGGGCTGACACACACATTTTATGGAATTGTAGATTTTCCCCATTTTTAACGTTAACTCCCGTTTTGTCCATCTCGCACTTGTAACATGTTGTGCTTTCGTGTTGTTAACTATGTTTGCTACTGCGTGTGGAACGTACAAATCCACTTTTTGCCCCATTGTAATCAAAGCTGTGTTGTGCAACACCATGTCTGTTGCTTGTACTTCCCTCGGGCATGGTGGCATTCTTCTTGCCACCCACTCTAACAATGTACTCCAGTACATTACTGGTCTCCCATGATTTTGCAAAACCACCACGCTACAATGTCCGTCATTTTCATGAACAAACATTTTAAAAGGTAATTTTAGGTTTGGCTACCCCAATGCTAGCGCTTGACATAATTGCTTCTTTAGCTCGACAAAAGCTTCCTCGCACTCTTGACTCCGCTATCCTTTCATGGGGGACCCCCCTGCCCCCTTCCCCTTTCGTCAACTCTGTAAGTGGTTCAGCAATATTGGCAAACAGAATAAAATGTCTCACAAAATTAAACTCCTAGGGTTTTCCTGAGTGTGCGAGGAGTGTTTGGCCGTGCCAGAGAACGCATTGTTTCTATTCCATCATGTGTAATGTATTTTGTGCCTTTTTGAAATAGAAACCCCCGAATATATGTTACGTCTTATTTCGCTAGTTGTGCTTTCTCATATGATATTTGTGACCCTGTTCTGCCAAATAGTTTGCTAATGTGGTGAGGTCTCATTTATGAGTTTCTTCATCTTTTGACGTCAATAACAAATCATCTACGTATTGTACCAACACAGAACCCACAAATGTACACCCTTTTAGCGATTATTTCAATGCGGCATGATACAAAGTTTGACTATTTGTAAATTCCATTGGTGCCCTCACCCACGTATACTGTTCTCCATGGCAACAAAACCCGAACCAGTGTCGTGACTCCTCAGCCACCAGCACAGACCAAAATAAATGTTTCATGTCTAGCACACTGTGCCATTCTGAGTTTGAGGGAATAGATGCCAATCGGTCCGCCACTTTCTCAGCCTCTGGTTTAAGTATTGCCTCATTGGTGGTGGCGCTTCTCCCTCCATCACAACAGGCTTGCAACCTTTGATTAGACCACAATCTAATTGTGTCTTTTGCCCATAATGGATGGTCCTGAAACAACAGTCTCACCGTTCTTACTGCCAATTTTAATTTGTTACCTTTTCAAATCCACTCTCCTGGCATCTCGCAAAGATTATCCAACCCCAAAATGCCTGTGTATTGTGGTCTGGACCATTCTCTGATTTCAGTGTTCCACACTATGATTGCATCCAGACACTCTTGGCTGGTTTTAAACATTCCATCTATGGGAAAATGCACACCAATTTTGTCCATTTATATGGTTCTTGGTGCTGGTCACACACTTTCTTTGCCTCTAAGTCTTTTGTAACATTTTCCCCTTCAACCCCTCCCTCTCCAGGAGAATTCTGGCCTCTAGAAGCCATCTCAGTTGTTATTGACTTGGCATGACCCCCCACCCCCCAACGGCGTTAATAGCTTAGTTTGGTCACTCTGCCATACACTTTTATTGCTGAATGACACTGTCGTGTCTATCAATTCACCTAATCTGTCCCAATAGGGCTTGGACCAACCTCTCTCTTTATTGCTACTCTTACTACAGACAAATTTTGTTCAAACATTCACACACCCTCATGGCCACTGCGGCTGCCCCCCCCCCCCCCCCCCCATTATGCGATTAGCAGGGAACTAACTCCACCTGGGATTTAGCCCCTAGGACTTACCCTTTGCAAGTACTAGCCTACTCGGGCTCACCTTCTGGGACTTACCCTATACCATAAATCTATGACCGGTCATAACACAATGGCATTACTGAATAAGCTCAGGCTTTCTAGGTCCGATTTCTATTATACGATAGATAAAAGAAATCTATCTATTATACTCATCTCTCCAAGATGTCAACATGAGTGGTAACAGGTGTAGGAACTGTGCCTGCATTGTATGTTGTGCCGGCTGCTGCTCCACTGATTTGGACACTCTGGGTTGACTTTAAATCGTGGTGAAACCTACCGACAACGCCAACTGTTAGTTTTTACCCTGTTATTTAGAACTATAAAAGCTCAAACCAAAAGTATTAACCCAATGGGTCAGACAGCTGAACAGACAAAGACATTCACACAAGTACTGGTATTTAACCTTATGCTAAGTCTCCTCCTTACATCTGAACAGCCAAAGCACCTCTGTTGCGAGATAGCACTTTTAGTGATATTTGTTCTTCCTCACTTCAACTGACCTGACCTCTGCCCAACTCCCTCACGCCTCCCCAACTCATGGCTGTCCTGTTGACTTTTACGAGACTGTGGCCCTTCTCCTGCCCATAGGATCTCTGATGTCTAACAATAACATATTCTGACATAATGTAAATGTTCTACATCCCCTCTCTCCCTAGTTCATATTTTCAAGTTTAGAAGTCAGAACCCATCACCCTTCATTATCTTCATCATGCTGAAAGTCTTGAGAGGTGTTGTCTAGGTTTGTGTAATGTCAACTGTAGCCCTATCGTGATTAAGTAGCAGGTTGACGTTTTTGTCTGAAATCAACCTCAAGGTCTTTTTTGGCCTTCCTCTTAAGCATTCTGTCACTATGGTAGGCCGGACAGAGTTGCCCCCATATTTACACCCTTTTTGCCATGACAATTCCGTAAGGAGTTGGCAAGAGAGCAGAAACAGACTGGCACTCAGGCTAGAGCAACAGGGCCTGGGTTAGTTTCATACATACAGTGGGGAGTATTTTGATACACTGCCGATTTTGCAGGTTTTCCTACTTACAAAGCATGTAGAAGTCTGTAATTTTTATCATAGGTACACTTCAACTGTGAGAGATGGAATCTAAAACAAAAATCCAGAAATTCACAGTATGATTTTTAAGTAATTAATTTGCATTTTATTGCATGACATAAGTATTTGATACATCAGAAAAGCAGAACTTAATATTTGGTACAGAAACCTTTGTTTGCAATTACAGAGATCATACATTTCCAGTAGTTCTTGACCAGGTTTGCACACACTGCAGCAGGGATTTTGGTCCCCTCCTCCATACAGACCTTCTCCAGATCCTTCAGGCTTCAGGGCTATCGCTGGGCAATACGGACTTTCAGCTCCCTCCAAAGATTTTCTATTGGGTTTTCAATTTTCTTTTGGGTCTATTGGGTATTGCTTCTTACGGAGCCACTCCTTAGTTGCCCTGGCTGTGTGTTTCGGGTCGTTGTCATGCTGGAAGACCCAGCCACGACCCATCTTCATTGCTCTTACTGAGGGAAGGAGGTTGTTGGCCAAGATCTTGCGATACATGGCCCCATCCGTCCTCCCCTCAATATGGTGCAGTCGTCCCCAAATAATGATGTTTCCACCTCCATGCTTCACAGTTGGGATGGTGTTCTTGGGGTTGTACTCATCCTTCTTCCTCCAAACACGGCGAGTGGAGTTTAGACCAAAAAGCTCTATTTTTGTCTCATCAGACCACATGACCTTCTCCCATTCCTCCTCTGGATCATCCAGATGGTCATTGGCAAACTTCAGACGGGCCTGGACATGCGCTGACTTGAGCTGGGGTACCTTGCGTGCGCTGCAGGATTTTAATCCATGACGGCGTAGTGTGTTACTAATGGTTTTCTTTGAGTCTGTGGTCCCAGCTCTCTTCAGGTCATTGACCAGGTCCTGCCGTGTAGTTCTGGGCTGATCCCTCACCTTTTGTTATTGACCAAATACTTATTTTCCACCATAATTTGCAAATTAATTAATAAAAAATCCTACAATGTGATTTTCTGGATTTTTTTTCTAATTTTGTCTGTCATAGTTGAAGTGTACCTATGATGAAAGTTACAGGCCTCATCTTTTTAAGTGGGAGAACTTGCACAATTGGTGGCTGACTAAATACTTTTTTCCCCCCTGTACACTAGAGTTGCTTACCAAGACAACATTGTATGTTCCTGAGTGGCCTAATTAGTGTTGACTTAAATCGGCTTGAAAATCAATGTCAAGACTTGAAAAAGGCTGTCTAGCAATGATCAACAACCAACTTGACAGAGCATGAAGAACTTTTTAAGTAATAATGTGTAAGTATTGCACAATCCAGGTGTGCAAAACTCTTAGAGACTTTCCCAGAAAGACTCACAGCTGTAATCGCTGCCAAAGGTGACTCTAACGTGTTGACGTGGGTGTGAATACTTATGTAAATGAGATATTTCTGAATGAATTTGTCAAATTAGCAAAAAACTTCTATGAACATGTTTTCACTTTTGTGGGTTATTGTTTGTAGATGGATGAGAGAAACAAATTAATCCATTCTGAATTCAGGCTGTAACACACAAGAGTGTGGAATAAGTCCAGGGGTATGAATACTTTCGGAAGGCCCAGTATCTCAGTCATATTATGGGACCATTTTGTACTGTATGCTATGATTATGTGTACTGTTTGAATGGTGTAGATTGAGTGTGTTGTTACTGTGTGTGGGTCGGGGGTTAGAGAGCAGGATACGCCATCTCATGGATTATTCTATGCCACTTTGTACAGTATAATGTTTACATACCCTACATTTCATATATACAGTGCCTTGCGAAAGTATTCGGCCCCCTTGAACTTTGCGACCTTTTGCCACATTTCAGGCTTCAAACATAAAGATATAAAACTGTATTTTTTTGTGAAGAATCAACAACAAGTGGGACACAATCATGAAGTGGAACGACATTTATTGGATATTTCAAACTTCTTTAACAAATCAAAAACTGAAAAATTGGGCGTGCAAAATTATTCAGCCCCTTTACTTTCAGTGCAGCAAACTCTCTCCAGAAGTTCAGGGAGGATCTCTGAATGATCCAATGTTGACCTAAATGACTAATGATGATAAATAACAATCCACCTGTGTGTAATCAAGTCTCTGTATAAATGCACCTGCACTGTGATAGTCTCAGAGGTCCGTTAAAAGCGCAGAGAGATCATTTTGCACACCCAATTTTTCAGTTTTTGATTTTTTAAAGTTTGAAATATCCAATAAATGTCGTTCCACTTCATGATTGTGTCCCACTTGTTGTTGATTCTTCACAAAAAAATACAGTTTTATATCTTTATGTTTGAAGCCTGAAATGTGGCAAAAGGTCGCAAAGTTCAAGGGGGCCGAATACTTTCGCAAGGCACTGTATATACTGTGCTCTATACCATCTACTGCATCTTGCCTATGCCTTTCGGCCATCGCTCATCCATATATTTTTATGTACATATTCTTATTCATCCCTTTAAACGTGTGTGTGTATAAGGTAGTTGTTTTGAAATGGTTAGGTTAGATTACTTGTTAGATATTACTGCATGGTTGGAACTAGAAGCACAAGCATTTTGCTACACTCGCATTAACATCTGCTAACCATGTAAGATAAGATTTGATTTACTCAAACAGTTGCCTGCTGTCGCCAACAGTCAATGCCCCTTTAGCCACGGTTTGTTTGCGTTGTTTGTGAATGTCACCAGCGCAGTAACCGTGTGTGTGTGTGTTAGAGACGAGGGTGACTCAGCATACGGTTGGTTGCCTGGGACAAAGAAGCATTATGATTGAACCTGTAAGAGGTGGAGGGAAACACTGACAGTTGATTTGACTTTCAAATCAGACTGGCTATAGGAAGAGGAGGCAGGTAGCAGGATTGGCCTGGGTTGGTTGTACAGTCAAACTACCGATTTATATTTTTTTCCCCCCCTGTCAATGTAGTCTTTTATTGATTATGATTTAACAAGCAAAACTGATCCTAAATCAGCACTCCGTCTCTGAAAATCTTGATACATACGACCCCTGGTCTGTGGTTGACGTACAGTGAGCTCCAAAAGTATTGGGACAGTGACAATTTATTTGTTGTTTTGGATCTCAGTACTCCAGCCCTTTGATACAATGACTGAGGTTAAAGTGCAGACTGTCAGCTTTAATTTGAGGGTATTTTCATCCATATCAGGTGAACTGTTTAGAAATTACAGTACTTCTTTGTACATAGTCCCCCCTTCCTTTCCAATTTTAGGGGACCAAAAGTATTGGGACAAAATCACGTGTTTATTAAAGTAGACAAAAGTGTAGTATTTTGTCCCATATTCCAAGCACGAAATGTGCCTCTACAAACTTGGATGCATTTGCTGTTTGCTTTGGTTGTTTCAGATGATTTTGTGCCTAATAGAAATTAATGGTAAATAATGTATTGTGTCATTTTGGAGTCACTTTTATTGTAAATCAGAAGGGTTTCAAAACACTTCAACAATAATGTGGAGTCACTTTTATTGTAAATCAGAAGGGTTTCAAAACACTTCAACAATAATGTGGACGCGACCATGATTACAGATGATCCTGAATTTATAGTGAATAATAATGAGTGAGAAAGTTACAGTAAATTTCACCATGAGGACAATGGTGGCTTTATAAAAGTTTAATGGCTGTGATAGGAGAAAACTGAGGATGGATCAACACCATTGTAGTTACTCCACAATACCAACCTAAATGACAGAGTGAAAAGAAGGAAGCCTTTACAGATTACAAATATTCAAAAACATGCATCCTGTTTGCAATAATGCACTAGTAAAACTGCAAAAAATGTGGCATAAATATCATACGTCTCCAAAAATGCTAACCTCCCCTGTTATTATAACGATGGTATGTTGGCATGTCTTGGGGGTATGTTATAAAATGCTAACCTCCCCTGTTATTATAATGATGGTATGTTGGCATGTCTTGGGGGTATGTTATAAAATGCTAACCTCCCCTGTTATTTTAATGGTGAGATGTTGGCATGTCTTGGGGGTATGATATAAAATGCTAACCTCCCCTGTTATTATAATGATGGTATGTTGGCATGTCTTGGGGGTATGTTATAAAATGCTAACCTCCCCTGTTATTTTAATGGTGAGATGTTGGCATGTCTTGGGGGTATGATATAAAATGCTAACCTCCCCTGTTATTATAATGGTGAGATGTTGGCATGTCTTGGGGGTATGTTATAAAATGCTAACCTCCCCTGTTATTTTAATGGTGAGATGTTGGCATGTCTTGGGGGTATGATATAAAATGCTAACCTCCCCTGTTATTATAATGGTGAGATGTTGGCATGTCTTGGGGGTATGTTATAAAATGCTAACCTCCCCTGTTATTTTAATGGTGAGATGTTGGCATGTCTTGGGGGTATGATATAAAATGCTAACCTCCCCTGTTATTGTAATGGTGAGATGTTGGCATGTCTTGGGTATGATATAAAATGCTAACCTCCCCTGTTATTGTAATGGTGAGATGTTGGCATGTCTTGGGGGCATGATATAAAATGCTAACCTCCCCTGTTATTATAATGGTGAGATGTTGGCATGTCTTGGGGGTATGATATAAAATGCTAACCTCCCTTGTTATTGTAATGGTGAGAGGTCAGCATGTCTTGGGGGTATGATATAAAATGCTAACCTCCCCTGGCTTTTATGAAGCTAGCCAACTTCAGTTAGCTTCACATTCCATATCAGGCTCGTACTACGATGGTGATTGGTGGATATTGCTTGTCCGCCTGCCTCTAACGCTGCACTTTAACCTCAGTCATTGTATAATTTAGCTCTGGCGTACAGATACTTTTGGAGCTTGTTTAATCTCGGACACCCAGAAATACAATCTTGTGTAATTAATTGCATCAGATGCTTGTTTAAATTTTTGGAAGGAAACGTGTTAGTTCAATGTCTCCCCAACTCTAAATGGAAACTGACAGTGAGTTTCGCATAAGTCTATGGGCCAAATGTCCCAAGATGCGAGCACCTGTGAAATTGTGATTTGTCCAAATGATCAGTGTCAAAAAATCTGTATAGTCTTTGCATCCCACTCTGTCGTCAGATGCTACTGCTGTTTATGTTATGTGCATATGTCCATGAGAGATTAGGGTTGTTAGAGTAGGTAAAGTAAGACTGGACAGGTTGGGCCTTAAACTGAAGGGTTTGGAGTAAAAAGTAGAGAGACACACATACTCACAAAAAATTACTTTAAAAAATCCAACCATAGAAGTTGAATTAGAATACATCTTTCTGACTCCAATATTGTAAAAGACAGGATGGCGGTCAGGATTGTAACATGATTTTATTCTCAGCTTATATCAAATTAAGACAGTCTGAATGTTACATTTTCTCAGTTTACACAATGCCTGGCATTTGACTTTTTTAACATTGCATGGTCACTGACACATTTTAAAAATATATATATATTCAATCATGTTAAACACATATTACATTACAGGTTTGATAAATATTATACATAAATGACTTTCAAGCACAGCCCTTGTGGAATATAATGGGGAGGGGGGGAGAAGGAAGTAACGTTAAGAGGTGAGGGGAGGCATGGGGTTGGAGAACAGGGGAGAGGTGAGGAAAGGAACAGGGAGTGGAGGCAGAGGGTAGGAGAACAGGGGAAAGGAGAGGTGGGGAGAGAGGAGCAAAGGAACAGGGAGTGGAGGCAGAGGGTAGGAGAACAGGGGAAAGGAGAGGTGGGGAGAGAGGAGGAAAGGAACAGGGAGTGGAGGCAGAGGGTAGGAGAACAGGGGAAAGGAGAGGTGGGGAGAGAGGAGGAAAGGAACAGGGAGTGGAGGCAGAGGGTAGGAGAACAGGGGAAAGGAGAGGTGGGGAGAGAGGAGCAAAGGAACAGGGAGTGGAGGCAGAGGGTAGGAGAACAGGGGAAAGGAGAGGTGGGGAGAGAGGAGCAAAGGAACAGGGAGTGGAGGCAGAGGGTAGGAGAACAGGGGAAAGGAGAGGTGGGGAAAGAGGAGGATAGGAACGGAGTGGAGGCAGAGGGTCGGAGATGTGGGGAAAGAGGAGAGAGGGTGAAAGGAACAGGGAGTGGAGGCAGAGGGTAGGAGAATAGGGGAAAGGAGAGGTGAGGGAGGGGAGAAGAGCGGATGAAAAGGGGGGGGGGCAAGGGTGGTCTAAAGATTCTACTGTTGGAATGGTCTGGAAGGTATACATGCAGACGGGAAGTGAGGGGGGGAAGTGGAAATGACTCTCTGTCTCATTGTGAACCTCAGTAGAAGGATTACTTCCTGTAGCAAAGAGAATGGACTCAAGCTGTGTCTAACCTGAAGGCTAACTCGGGGCTAACTCCATTTATCCTGAATGAAGTGTCTGAGCCATGAGGACCAATGAAATCCGATACCCTCCCTCTCGCAAAGATTGGGTCATTATCCCCTTCATTTGAGGAAGACGATTGGTTAAATATATTAATAAAATGTTTTTTGTGTGTAAATATATATATTTTTAACACCTATCACATGACACATTTAGTAATGACAGTACTTGCTTTCCAAACGGTATGTTTTTTTTGTGCAATTGTATTTTGAAATTTGCGAAAGGCAACCAACCATAATCCATAGATGGCAGTTCCCATTCAAGTGAAGACTGGCAGCCGTTGCTAGTGTATGTTGAGTCCCCAACAACTGGATGTTCTGGCTTTCAGGGGAAATGGAAAGAGAGCCTGTGGAGCGACTTCTGCTTTCAGACATTAACAGCATGACACCCCATCTTAACACCTCCTCCATATTTACTGGATTGGTTGAACAGTGCAGAAAATGACCTTTTTCTTCTTCTTGTCGAGACTAGTATGTAGGGGATCTAGTTTCAGGTGTTTCTTTTATGCCTGCTATGTTAGGTTACCGTGAGTGTAACAGTCAAATTGCCAGGTTTAGAGGTTCCAAAACCCTGCTATGGATTATATGTCTGTGGCCACGACGCAACAAGCTGTTCTACAGATAGAAGGTGCTCGTGCATTGATGAGCACACAAAAGCACAAAAAAGTAGAATTAACGATAAGTAATCAAATAAAGATGGCACTTCTAAATTTCGGCACAAATTATAGTGTGGCACTGACTCGCCCATAGATTGACGTTTCAGCATTGTCTCAATGACGAGTTTGGCATTCGACTAGCCATGTGCGACATGCACGCGCAGTAACCAGCCTGCTAGAGTTAGCGGCATGCGGACAAGCAATATCCACCGTAGTAGTACGAGCCTGATGTGGAATGTGAAGCTAATTGAAGTAGGCTAGCTTCATAAAACCCTGATCTGGAATGTGAAGCTAATTGAAGTAGGCTAGCTTCATAAAACCCTGATCTGGAATGTGAAGCTAATTGAAGTAGGCTAGCTTCATAAAAGCCTGATCTGGAATGTGAAGCTAACTGAAGCTGGCTAGCTTTATAAAAGCCTGATCTGGAATGTGAAGCTAACTGAAGCTGGCTAGCGTTATAAAAGCCTGAGTAGATCTAGCTTGCTTCGTAGTATACAACTCAGGAGGGGATATGATATAAGGGAAGATATGAAGGAAGATAAGCGGTCGTGGAAAAAAGGTTTCACAACTTTTGGGACATAACCTCTCAGCTCCCCAGCTTCATCTGCGACCTCTAACCTCTGGCCTGAACAGAGGCAGCCAGCGTCAACACACAGGGCACATTTTTGATTTACAAACAAACAAATATTAAAGGCTCTTTTCTGGGAATTGAAAGAGGCATGGCTCATCATGATATTTCTCAATATGCTTTACATATGCTTTAGTTGGGTTTCTACTGAGCTCTAAAGCTGGAATAAGAGGAAAAGAGACGAGGGTCAAGGAGTGGGAAGAGAAAGTAGACGCCACCATCACAGACCAATCCGTCTCTGGTAAAGCCGTTGAGTGACACTGCTCTGGCCTATCAGAACTGCCCAAGTGTCCATGATAACAGATCACTGTAATTCGTCATTTGCAGAGTGCAGTTGCCCCTCCCTCTTCCCAATAGTAAGGCTCATCGGTCACTGGGGGAAAAGAGAATACTGTTTACATATTTACATGTAACTGAATTATTCTACCATAGTCATGTACATTCCTATTATTTCCATTGTTGCAGTAAGTTTTTCAGTTTCAACTGCCCACCCCCTTCTGTCTCTTCATCTAGCTAACCACCCTTCTTTCCCCGTCTTGACCTCTTGCTGGTGGTGTGCTGGGGGTCGAGGAAGGCTCGGATGGCCTCAGCGAACATCAGTCTTTTTACCCCTCCTTTACTCTTCCTCTCTATCTCCCCAATCCCCCCCCCCTCTCCTTCCCTTCCCCTCCCCTCCTCTCTCTCTCTCTCTCTCTCTCTCTCTCTCTCTCTCTCTCTCTCTCTCTCGCTCTCTACAGTAGCCTACAGGACCTCTTGCTGGTGGTGTGCTGGGGGTTGAGGAAGGCTCGGACGGCCTCAGCGAACACTTCTTTGATCCCATCCTGGTTGAGGGCGGAACACTCCAGGTAGCGGGCGGCTTGGATCTGACGGGCCAGTCCCGCCCCCTGGTGATGAGTGACAGGAGATTGGCTCTGCTCCTTCAGCTTGCGCTGGGTCTCCTCATCGTTACGCAGGTCGCTCTTAGTGCCTACCAGGAGGACAGGCACACCGGGGCAGTGGTGGGACACCTGTGGGTACACACACATACATGTGTAAACACACAGACATTTACACACAAGCGCATACACACACACACACACAATGTAATAAACATGTAATAAACCCACAGACAAACACACACACACACTGACCTCTGGGTGCCACTTGTGTTTGACGTTCTCATAGGAAGCGGGGCTGGAGATGGAGAAGCAGATGATGAAGATGTTGGTCTGAGGGTAGGACAGGGTCCTCAGACGGTCGTACTCCTCCTGACCTGCCGTGTCCCACAGGTTCAGACTGATGGAGCGCCCGTCTACTGTCACCTAAGACACACACACAGGGGTAAGACACAGACACACAGGGGTAAGAACAAACACACAGGGGTAAGAACACACACACAGGGGTAAGAGACACACACAGGGGTAAGAACACACACACACAGGGGTAAGAACACACACACACACAGAAACACAGGGGTAAGACACAAACACACACAGGGTACGACACACACACATGGGTAAGAACACACACAGAAATACAGGGGTAAGTAAACACACACAGACACACAGGGTAAGAACACACAAACACACAGACACACAGGGGTAAGAACACACAAACACACAGAAACACAGGGGTAAGAACACACACACACAGAAACACAGGGGTAAACACACACACAAACACAGGGGTAAACACACAGAAACACAGGGGTAAGAACACACACACGGGTAAGAACATACACACACATGGGTAAGAACACACACACACCCTTGTGAGAACACACACAGGGATGTAAATGCACACAGAAGGAAGTAAATAGACACACACACATGGAACACATGCAGGCAGGTATAAACACACACACCTACACGTGTAAAAACACATACATACAGTGGGGCAAAAAAGTATTTAGCCACCAATAGTCAGCCACCAATTGTGCAAGTTCTCCCACTTAAAAAGACGAGAGAGGCCTGTAATTTTCATCATAGGTACACTTCAACTATGACAGACAAAATGAGAAAAAAATCCTGAAAATCTCATTGTAGGATTTTTAATGAATTTATTGGCAAATTATGGTGGAAAATAAGTATTTGGTCAATAACAAAAGTTTATCTCAATACTTTGTTATATACCCTTTGTTGGCAATGACAGAGGTCAAACTTCTGTAAGTCTTCACAAGGTTTTCACACACTGTTGCTGGTATTTTGGTCCATTCCTCCATGCAGATCTCCTCTAGAGCAGTGATGTTTTGGGGCTGTTGCTGGGCAACACGGACTTTCAACTGCCTTCAAAGATTTTCTATGGGGTTGAGATCTGGAGACTGGTTAGGCCACTCCAGGACCTTCTTACGAAGCCACTCCTTCGTTGCCCGGGCGGTGTGTTTGGGATCATTGTCATGCTGAAAGACCCAGCCACGTTTCATCTTCAATGCCCTTGCTGATGGAAGGAGGTTTTCACTAAAAATCTCACGATACATGGCCCCATTCATTCTTCCCTTTACACGGATCAGTCGTCCTGGTCCCTTTGCAGAAAAACAAAGCATGATGTTTCCACCCCCATGCTTCACAGTAGGTATGGTGTTCTTTGGATGCAACTCAGCATTTTTTGTCCTCCAAACACGATGAGTTGAGTTTTTACCAAAAAGTTATATTTTGGTTTCATCTGACCATATGACATTCTCCCAATCTTCTTCTGGATCATCCAAATGCTCTCTAGCAAACTTCAGACGGGCCTGGACATGTCCCCCTGCTTAAGCCAGTACACGTCAGGCACTGCAGGATTTGAGTCCCT